>NC_056734.1:622475318-622762818 GCF_019279795.1 Protopterus annectens
TCATCTTTATTGCCCCATTCTGACCTCGATAGGTGTGGTTTCCCTTCCTTTGGCCTCATCTGTTACACCGTCCTTGTGTACTGAATCGAGATCCAGATGAATATTCTCACATCCTGTCAGAAAGATTCAACTAGGAAAATCTACAAAAGGAAATGAAAAAGGATTTTTGTTTGGGCTTTTGAGACATTTTTGAATCCTTTTTCTACCCCCGTTTCTGCACTCTTAGAATTCCTCTCTCCTGTTTTTCATGATAGAGCAAATTAGTCCACAGTTAAAGTACAGTTAGTTGCAATTATCATTTTTCACACAGGAGAGAATCACTCCTCTCTGGCCTCTCTTAAATTGTGTAAAGCCTCCTTCAAGGGTACTTTCCTTCTCCAACCACCTGTCAAAGTCCCACTCCTCGGGATCTTACTATTCTGTTGTAAGTGTTAACTCAGTCTCCATTCGAACCAGCAGCCAAAGTGGATCTAAAGTTTCTCTCCTGGAAGTGCATCATTTTGCTGCCTATTACATCAGCTAGAAAAGTGTCTGGACTCCAGGTCTTAATCTTTTCAGCCTCCATGTATCATTTTTCATAAAGACAAGGTTTCTTTGCGCACCAATCCCTCCTTTCTACCCAAGTTGACATCAGAGACAGAACTCAATGAATCCATTCATTTGCCAGTCATTGCCTTTAATTTTTCTAATAAAGGAGAATATATACTTCATTTATTGCATGTACATAGCTGTGATTTTACTTCCACAGAGCATAACCTTTTAGGAAGTCTGACCAATTATTTGTCTCCTTTTCCGAAGCAAAATTCTGCAAGGCTGTGTAGAAAGCTACATTGGCAAGATGGTGAGCTTACTGCATCTCATGTTTATCAGACAAAAAGGCTTGGAGTTACCAAAAACTCCAAAAGCACATTCAATGAACTCCAGGACTTGTGTAGGGAATAGTTGTGACATGTAATACGCTGCGATACCTAGTCTGGAATGAAGTTGAAGGGGGAAAATCCCTGGAGTGGACAGAGGAACACTTGGAACCCTTGCAGTCTGAGATGAGCTGCCACCACTGCCATGTATTTGTTGAACACAAGGGGGCTGCGGTTAGACCAAAGGGCATGACCTTGAACTGAATATGACTGGCACTTGGCCAGAAGTGTATAAACCTTCTGGATCAGTATATTCTGATGCGATAGTACACATCATGCAGGCCTACTGAGTATATCCAGTCATCGTTCTTTAGTAGCGGGAGAACAGACTGTACCATGATCATTCAGAACTTTTAACTGTTTGACAAACAGATTTAGATAGCTTAGATCTACGACTGGCCTGAGTTCCCAGTTCTTTTTTTCCCTAAAAAGAACCTCAAATAAGTTCCAAACCCTTGTTGATCTGGTGGGATCTTTTGGACAACTCTTTTTACAGCAGCTTTTCTATTTCCAATGCTGCTACTCTTCTTTGGTGGGTGCACAATAGCCTCTGGTGATGATCAACTGCATGCAGACATTTTGCTGATGGACATCCAGGCTTCTGAGTGCAGAGATAAGTGCCCTGCGACTGCCTCCAGAGTGCCACCCTTCAGGAATGGTGATATAAAGCTTTTTGGTGAATGCACCACTAAAGCCTTGGTTCTGCAGACCTCTTCTTCCATGAGGGGGATCTATCTCCATCTCCAGAAGCGTCTCCTTTCTGGTTCCTAGGAAAAGTCTAATGATGGGCAGAAAGCCATATTCCTATGGCAGAAACAGTTTTTCCATCCTTCTCACTCCTGGAAAGTGTTTCCTTGATCTTGGGGACAAAAAGGGTCAATACATCAAAGGGGCATTGACAGATGTCTTAAAGAGTTTCACAGAATTTCACAACTGCATCCAGGCATGCCTCTGCACCATAATGCCTGTGGCTCTAGAAAACACCCTTATTAGTGAACAAATGCAAGGAGAAGTTAAGAAGGAATTGAAGGGTGGCTAGCTGTAAATCCACAGTTTTCCTGTCTTCTTGACATGGACCCAGAGAAGGATTTGGAAAGTTACTTAGTCAAGTCCCTTTGAAACCTCATCATATGTGCCAAGTACTTCAGTGATCTCAGGACATGCTTCCCATATCTGTCTAGGGCTCTAGACTCTCTATCAGGATGATAAACAGATTAGCTCTCCTCAGCAAGCTCCTTTTTGGTTGTTGCTGCTACCACCACAGCATCCACTGCCGGGCCCTTGCTCGAGCATAGTCTCTAGGATCTTCTAAGTATTTATCAGGTTTCTTCAGAATCAGTTACACTACTACTACTTCCAGTTCCTTCCACGCCTGATTAGAAATAAGGTCAATCATCTCATCAGCTGGGGGAACCACCCAGGAAGTAGCTAGGTCAATACCAAAAGTCTCAAAGAAAACAGATTCCTCCTGAGAAGGGGCTTTGGAAGGCTAACCACGCTTCTGTCTCAATAATTTGAGAATTTCTTTGAAGATCTCCTGAAAGAGTGATTTGGGGGACCACCGCCCTTCATCGAAATTTGTATCTTTCAGGCGAGACTTATGTGATGTGCCTCCTTTTACATATGTGCTTCCAAAGAGCTTCCCGGGGGAGGGAGGATGTTCTAGGGAAGACTTGCAAGTCTGAGGGGAGTCCTGAACTAAGACTGTCTGAAAGCTAGTGTGCACTGGCTGCGCCCGAAGGGACAGAGTCAACAGGATCAGGAACCAAGGCCGACGGCTGTGGAGGAGGTGGAGCAGAGTGGGGCAAGGATGTTCCTTCTCCAGACTTTGAGAGGGCTACCTCTACAGCCTCAAATAAACATGCTGAAAAAGAACCCCAAACCACCCCAGTCAGAGCAGAAGCACTGGAGCAGGAATAGCCAAGTGTCTCCTTACCCCTGTATGGAGACTGAAGTTGGAGCCAATCTATCTAGCACAAAATCTCCAAGAGGAAGAGACAGCTCCAAAAATCTTGGGGTTGAGTCCCTCCCCCCAGATATGGCATCTCCAGGATCCCTCCGGCCCCGACAAGATTAGTGCAGTCTAGATCAGAGAAGAAATCAAAGTTGAAGAAGCCAACAACTTCAGATCCGATGAAGACAATCCTGGGAGTCTCAGATCTGAGATCTCAGAAACCAGGGGACGGAAGTAGCAATAGGGATGGAGGATGTCTGAAAGCTCACAGGTCCGATGGGAGATGTAGCAGGAACTACCACCAACTGAATCTGGATCCCGAGGAACTTCCTCGTCATTCTGTACACATCGGCCTCTGACAAATTCTGGTAGACCTGAAGGACAAATGCAGGGGGGGGGGTCTAGAAACTCCCGTGACTAAGTTCTCCTGTAAGAACAAGGAATGTGGCCTGGAAGCTATCAGTTCCAGAGAAAGTATCTGTTCCCTAGTAGAGAGTCTCCTGGAAGAGGCAGAAGATGGATCTGAAGCCTTAGACACCTTAGCTAATGGAACCAAAGTGGGAGCAGAGAAGGGACAGTGGATCGCTTCACAGACTCTTTAGCCTTGTCTTTTTATTTACCTCTCTTGTCCCCTTTGTGCTTGTCCAAAGGCATCTTTTCCAGATGGGGACACACTACAGTCAAATGAAAATGCAGGTGGAGGGATGAGACCATTGAGTATCAATTTGTTCTGATGCTTGACCACTCCCTTATATCCAAAGGCATTGCAGATGTCACAATCCTCACCTAGGGGAATAGCCCCCCAAAAATAAAAACACTTGCCATGAAAGTCTAAACTGGGCATCTTATGGCTGCAAGAGACACATGTCGTAAACCCTGTAGGTTTATTCACCATGTCAAAGGAGGAAACAAACAAAAAGTTCAAGGAACTAGGAAAGTACAATTGTGTACACTTACCATAAATGTAGATGTTCAAGTGTATTCACTGTTGCAGTCATTACATTTAGGGTAATCTGTTGGCAGGTTGCCCTCAGTCGGCCTGAATTCCAAAGTCCTGGGTCCTGCGTCAGTTGCTGTCTCCTCTTCCATGACGTCAGGTCATCAGGGGTATAAAACAAGCAGCCGACGCCATTTTCTTTAGTTTTTCTTGCCCCAGATGTCAGGTGCCCCCAAAAAGGTAGCAAAAAAAAATATATATATATATATATATATATATATAAATATATATATATATATATATATATATATATATATATACACATACACACATGCAACAGTACAAACTTTAACTTCATCTACAAGCAAATACACCACATAGGTTGTAGAAGATAGTGAAGGAAAGAGAAACTCCAGAATAAAATGGGGATGCCGGGCGGGTAACCTGTACTGCAACGGTGAATACACTCGAACATCTACATTTATGGTAAGTGTACACAACTGTACTATGTTCATGTTTCACTGTTGCAGTTATTACATTTGGGTAGAATTCCAAAGCTATGGATGGGAGGATGCAACTAAATAGCATTAGGGGAGGCTATAAGGCCCTGCAGAACTGCAGTGGCAAAGCCTGCCCTGGACTTAGAGTAGAGAGGCAAATGATAATGCTTTGTAAAAGTGTGAACAGAACTCCAAGTAGCAGCCTCTAGAATGTCTTTGGTTGGTACTCCTCTGAGAAAGGCTGCTGATACAGCTGCAGCTCTGGTGGAATGAGACCTAATGCCCTTGGGCACAGGATTGCCATGGTGTAAGTAGCAGAAACAAATGCAATGGCTTATCCACTTTGAAATAGTCTGCTTTGAAATAGCCTTTCCTTCTGATCCTGCAGCATATGTCACTAGTAACTGCTCAGTTTTTCTTAGAGCTTTAGTCCTGCTCAAGTAGAATCTTAGTTGTCTGTATACGTCCAATGAATGCAGAATCCTCTCCCCCTTGTTCTGCGGATTTGGATAAAAAGTTGGCAGATGAATAGTTTGGTTAAGAGCCACCCTGGAAACCACCTTAGGCATAAATGAAGGAGTGGTCCTCAGAGACACCCTGTCTGAGTAAAATATGATAAAAGGCTCCATCATAGCCATGAGGGCCTGTAGCTCTGACACTCTTCTTGCTGAAGCAATTGCTAGGAGCACAGCTGTTTTCCATGATAAGAACTTTAGATCTGCAGTGGCAGCTGGTTCACATGGAGGCAGGGTGTGCTTTTCCTACACATAATTGAGGTCCCATGCAGGTATTGGTGATCTTCTGGGAGGCCTTAAATTTTTGGCTCCTCTAAGATACTGCTTTAGTAACGGATGAGAAAAGATTGGTGGGCTCTGTATTGCATTGAGCCGAAATGGCAGAGGCATGGATTTTTATTGATGAGAAAGATAGGCCTTTGTCAACCATCTCAGTCAAGTATTGCAATATCTGAGGAATATTTGGTTCTGCTGTATCAGTTCCTTGTGCTTGATTCCAAGCACAGAATCTCTTCCATTTATCAGCATAAGATTTTCTAGTACTAGGCCTTCTGGCTTTCAATATGACATCCATCACAACTTTACTGAGAGGTGTTGTTTGTATAACTACATGATCAGCCATGCTGCCAGATTCAGTGTTTGGAGCTGATTGTGCAGGATGTGATTGTTTTGCTGGGACAGTAATTGAGGCCTTTGAGGTAAGGTCCAAGCTGGGTATTGAGACAAGTTCCTTAGGATTGGGTACCAGTATTGGCGTGGCCAGTCCGGGGCAATCAGTATCACCTTTGGTTTCTCTTGTCTGACTTTTAGTAAGACCTTGGGAAGAAGAGGCAGAGGAGGAAAGGCGTAAACTGATAGGTTTTTCCAGCTGAAGGATAGGGAGTCCACTTTCCATGCTTGCCTGTGATAAGTCCTTGTGCAGAATCTTTTCAATTGATAATTCTGAGGAGAGGCAAATAGATCTATGTCTGGGCTCCCCCATTTCTTTGTTATCATGCTGAAGACTTGTGGGTCTAGTTTCCACTCATGAGGGTCCATAAAGTATCTGCTTAAGTCGTCTGCCAGAGTATTTTGTTTTCCTGGCAGGAATTGAGCTTGAAGATGTACTTGGTAAATCAAAGCTGTGTCCCACAGTGTCATGGCTAGTCTGCAAAGGAGGTATGAATGTGTGACCCCCTGCTTGTTTATATACCACATAACAATGGTGTTGTCAGTCTATCAGTAGTTGTCCTGGTTAAAGTAAGTCCTTGAAGGCTGTCAGGGCATTTTGAACAGCTAACATCTCTTTTTAGTTGATATACAGATGCATTTGTTTTGGGGTCCATTTACCCTGAATGCATCTTTCTGCCATGTGGGCCCCCCATGCATAATCTGATGCGTCTGTTAAGGTTTGGCTGGCAGGGGGTAGAGTGAAGGTATGTCCTGTGTTTTGGTGACATGCCTTTGCCCACCATAGAAACTCCTGTTGTAGGCAGGGAATGAGAGGAATCATTGTTTCCAGACTGTGACAATGTTGACTCCATAAAGTTTTTAGGTACCATTGAAGTTTCTTCATATGCAGTCTTGCATATGGAATCAGTAGAATGCAGGATGCCATGAACCCCAAAGCCTGCAGAGTTTGCCTTGCAGATAACTGGGTTTTTGTTTCCATCAGTTTGAATTAAGTAGTCAGTTGCCTTTGTTTGTCTGGTGTGAGGAAAGCCATCTGGGCAGTTGTATTCAAGCTTGCACCGAGGAATGTTATCTTTTGAGAGGGTACCAGTTGTTATTTCTTTTCGTTTATTCTGTACCCTAGGCATGTTAGAAGCCTTTTCACAAATGCCAGGTGCTGAAGAAGAATGTCCTTATTCTCTGCTTGAATGAGACAGTCGTCCAAGTAAGGATATATTTGTATACTTCTTTGTCTGCAAAAAGCAATTACTGGTACCAGGCACTTTGTAAAGACCCTGAGCGCAGTAGATAAGCCAAAGGGCAGTGCAGAGAATTGGTAATGTATTAAGCCAGCCTTGAAACGGAGGTATCTTCTGCACGATTCCCTTATTGGGACATGCAGGTATGCCTCTTTTAGGTCTAATGTCACCTGCCAAGCATTCTTGCCCAGCATGGGCAGAAGCTGCTGCAAAGTTAGCATTCTGAATTTTAGAATGTCCAGGAATGTGTTCAAAATTGATAAATCCAGTACTGGCCTCCAGGCCTTGTCCTTTCTGGGTACCAAGAACAGTCTACCTTGTCCTTTTTCCTGTTCTGGCACTGGCTGAATAGCCCCCATATCCATGAGGGACGTAACCTGTTTCTGTGCCTCTGCCCATTGATTTTTTGGCAGATCCGGCCAACCGTTTTGCCATTGACAGAGTATGGAAATGGAATATGTATCCCTGTGATACTATGCTTAGCACCCACTTGTCCTTGGTTATTAACTGCCAATTTTGAGCAAAAAGTGCTAATTTTCCCCCTAAGGGTGCTGCCAAAAGTTAAGTGCTTGGTGATGGCAGAGGGAAGTCATTGGGACTGTTTTCTGTAGGGTGGAACTTTATCTCCTCCAGATTTGGAGGTAGAAGCACACCATTGCTTTGTACCTGGTATCCAGACCTTTAGGGCATCTGGATTTGCCCCTTTGAGCTCTGTCGGACACAGGAAAGGACCAATTTTTTCTAGGCCAGTGTCTACTGAATCTAGGTGGCTGCACTTGTAAGAAGTCTTTTACAGTTTGCATAGACTTAGCTTTGTCTTCCATTTTCTTTAATACATCTTTTGCCTTAATACCAAACAGAGTATCATGCTGTAAAGAAGCATCCAGTAATTTAGCTTTAACATGATCAGGCAAATTTTGCTCTTTTAGCCAGGCCTGCCTCCTAATCACAGATCCAGTAACTGCGGCCCTGCAGGAGGCCTCTAAGGAATCAAAACCATATTGCAAAGTATGCTTTCCAGCTTGTTCAGCTGCATGCAATAATTCCTGCAATTCTTTATTTTGTGTACATTCAGAAATCAACATCATTTTCTGTTTCAGCAATCCCATAACATGTTCTTGATACTTGAGCATATGAAACTGGCAATTTAGGGCCCTAATTGCCAAGGTTGCAGATGTATAAACCTTCTTTCCCTATCTATCCAGTGCCCTTGAATCTCTGTCAGAGGGGGTAGGATTTTTTGCTGTTGAGGCCTTAACTCCCTTTGGACCCTGTGAAATAGTTTCAGGGTCAGCAGCAGGGTTTCTAAATAAAAATTTGTGAGAGTCAGGGACCCTGTAATATCTGTCAGACTTGCTGGGAGCTGGAGGTAAGGAGTCAAGCTTGATTCCGAAAACACATCATCCACAATATCTAAAACAGGGGTATGGATAAAGGCCTGTGCTGAGGGAGAAGGAGAAAATCCCTGAGCCTCTTTTTTGATTCTGAAAAATCTCCCAGTGAAAATGCTCCCTTAAAGTATGCAAAGTTTCTCTAAATGAATAATCCTCAGGAGCCGATGCAGATGGGATAGATTCCTCTGCATCAGAATCCTCATAGGGAGGAATAGATAATTCCTGATCAGAAGAGGAATCAGAAGAAAGAGAAACCTGATCTGAAGATTCATAATCAGTGTCTTGCCTAGGCCTCTTATCAGGAGGGGGTTGGGAACCCCTGACCAAGGTAATTAGGTCTTCAGCCATTTTGATCATCTGTTTTTTAGGCATAGCAGCCTGTGCACGTGGCTCATGCATCAATTTTTTTAGCTTTAGAAGTTGCTTTTGTCTTTGGTTTTGCAGCTGTCGTTGGTTTTATATAAAAATGTTGAGGTCTGAATACACCCTCAGAAGCCGGTGCCTGTTCAGCGGCTCCAGACCCATCTGAGGGAGAGACATCCATGGGGACAATACTTTGAGTATCTTGTGGCGTGCCGGACTCCACATGGGTCTCGGTAGGGGCCTGCGACTCGAAAGTAGCGGGCATCAGGGGCTGCAAAAGTGCCTCACAGAGTAACAGTGAACCGGCGACTGGCTTAGGACAAGTTTCGTCGGTTTTGGACCTCGACGGTCTGTCTCTGTCCTTTTCTTTGCATTTTTTTGTGTACTCCGGTAGTCGGAGTGCTATCCGACGACATTTCAGGGTAGTTAAAATCTGTTTCCAAAATATTTTGAGGCAAAAATATACTGACGCTTAATAGTGCATGGGTTAAATCTAGCACAAATCCGAAAGCCAGGCACTTTGTGATCAGGGCCTAGGCAAGGAATACAGTATAAATGGAAATCCTTATGAGGTATTTGCTTCCCACAAGTAATACAATTATTAACTTTTTCTGACATCAGTATGGAGCAAGAAAAAAGTTTCCCCAACGGGGTACTTAGCTTAAGTGAAGACTTCACTTCTGAAACTCGAACTTGAAAATTTCAGGAGTTGGCTGACCGGCACTTGCAAACTGCTTCTGCTTTGGGCACCGTGCAGCAAGAAAGACTGAAGAAAATGGCGTTGGCTGCTTGTTTTATATCCCTGACGACCTGACGTCATGGAAGACGAGACAGCAACCGACGCAGGACCCAAGACTTTGGAATTCCGGCCGACTGAGGGCAACCTGCCAGCAGATTACCCTAAATGTAATGACTGCAACAGTGAAACACGAAGAACATCAATAGAGGAAAAAGAATACCCACTGTGGTATGGAGAAAACCCTACAGTACAGAAGGTAACACAACTAGCACACCAAAAAAGGTGATACAAGATACCAGGCAAGACACTAGTAAGAGTAGCATAAAAGGCCACAAAAGCCAGGAAAGGCAACAACAAACTAATTCATAGGGACAGAAGAGATATGAAAAAACAAGGAACAAAAGGTAGAAAAGAGCAACGCTAAAGTACTAATACAGTAAGCGAAATCCATGTCTGAATGTACAGAGTGGCAAATGAGATCTGAAGTATAGTTGGGGTTGGCATAGGATTATGGGTAAGGGAAGAAGCCTGAGCTATGGATTCTAAGTATAGAAAATGGCCTAAGTCAGATCTGAGGTCAGATGCAAAACACCATCGACTGAGGAATGGATGGAAAAACAAATCCGATCAAAGTTGTTTTTTCTGGTTCCTCTGTCTCACAGAAGTGTAATGTTGGAAGTTGCGACATGTAGCCCTAGTGGATAAAAAGGATTGTCCTTTCTTTTTCATGCCATGGAGATGCTTGTCAAATTCTGTCCCAACTGTATATATCTTTTAAAATGTCACTTTGGTGTCCTCACCAAAGGTAGTTAAGTTGAAGCCGGGAGTGTCAGCACACTGCTGTGTAGGAACCAGCTGCACCTGCAGCTCCTTCTGCTGAATCAAACACTATTCAAATCATAAGGTGGTTTACTAGGAAACCTGACTGATAAGCTTCTCCTCAACAGACTCATCAGGTAGGCCATCTGCAGTATACCATATTTCATCAGCACTAATGAAAATAAAGAATGCATGTGAAATAATTTAGCACCTTGTCCTCTATTTCAGTCTGCCAAAAGCAATGAATTCCGTATCAGGAGATGGAGAGAGACTAAGACTGATGTGGGGTTTCTCTTAGGGGTTGCTGAAGATAGACAACAGGCAGAGACATGGATCTCATCTTACCCAATTTATCACATTTTGCCTTAACTCATTGCTTCCTACAAAAGTATGGTCAACAGGAAAGCAGAATTCCTATGTATCCTATAAGAGTATACTCATTTTTACGGGGGAATTCCCTGTCTTCCTGAAACAAATATACCAGTCACTGTTTTCAAAGTAATTTCGGAAATCTTGGTAAAGGCACATACATAAAACTAAGACAGCAAGGGGGTATCTACAAGCAGACATAATTTGATAAGCAAGACATTGAAATGGTCAGCCTGGGAAGTGCACAGTTGACACTATTAAAGAGAGTTTACAAATAAGTTATGAAAAAGTAGGGCATACTTCTATGTTTACATTAAAAATGCAAAAACAGTGCGCAATGGTGTCATGTCGGGGTGGTGTATTCAAGCAGTGTGTGTTAGTAAAACATGACATTAAAACATGGCGAGAAATATGAAGACATACCAATATATAAATGCTTTTTTGGTAATGCAGTTATGACTTGACTCTATATTCATAACTGAATTAAATTCATAAAAGCTGTATGACATACAGTTAAACAAGTGGTGCCACCTTATACAAAACAATAAGGGGCACGCTGTTCTTACTGATACTTGACATCTAATTCAAATGGTTTTGTTGATTAGCATTGTTTTGAAAAATTGTGAAATTATTGTATGCATAATTTGTAAAGACTCAGCAACAGCAGAAGAATATACCATCTCCTCTTGTGATACATCATTGGAAAACTCTTGAAAATACAGTTGTGTAAAATCATCATAACAGTAGCTGCCCTTCTCTTCATTGTTGCAGTATTCTTCACACTGATACAGTTATCCAGAACTGAATTGTCCCAGTAGAGAACAATCTCCATAGGACAAAAGAGGCTATGCACATCCAGGAGAAAATGCATAAGGAAAAGGAAGACCACTGGCCAGAAGGGAGACCAAAACAAAATCCAAAAGAAAAAAGGAGGTCGCAGGGAGGGAGCAAATACTGCAACAGTGAAGAGTAGGACATGTACTGTTATGGTGAGATTTTCCACAGCTGTTACTGTCTTCTTCTATGTCACTGTTGAGGCATTCTTCACAGGGAGAATAAAAAACCCATGCAGAATGACTCAAGCAAAACTTGCTCTGGCACTAGAAATCATATCCAATTTATAATGCTTAGCAAAGATATGCATTGAAGACCAAGTAGCAGCTTCAAGGATGGAATTGGTGTCCAACCTCTTGAAGAAAGGAGCAGAACAGGCAACAGCCCTAGTGAAGTGAACTCTAATGGAAGCAGACATTTTTCCGTGAAAAGAGTAACAAAAGGAAATGGCTTTGGATATCCAGGAGGAGATATAGTTTGCTTAGAAACAGCTAAACACAATGTCCTGGGGTGAAAATAAATAAACATTTTTCAGATTTATGAATGTCTTTAGCTTTATCCAAATAATACCGGAGCTGTCTGTGCAAATCCAATGTATGCAGGACACACTCATTAGCAGACTGAGGAGAAGGAAGGGAGTTGAACTGATTCAAAGACAACTCGCTGATCACCTGGGACATAAAAGAAGGATTAGTACAAAGGGAGACCCTGTTCCTGTTAAAAACAAACAAAAAAGGAGGGATGGCCATAATGGCCTGAAGCTCAGAAACCCTCCAAGCAGAAGTAAAAGCAATTAATAAGACAGTCTTCCAGGTACAATGTTGCAGAGAAGCTGAACCTGCAGGCTCAAAAAGAGCCTGTGTCAATTTTTCTAAAACAAAATTAAGGTCCCAAGGAGGAGAAATAGGCCTCTTTGAGGGCTTACGATGCATGACACCTTTAAGAAACTATCCAACCTCAAAGCGAGAAGCCAGAGGAGGATTCAAGAGCAAATAAGCAGAAATAGTTGACAAATGGACCTTTACAGAATAGGCCAAGTCAGACTTCAGCAGCTTGCACAGATAGGACAGAACCAAAGGGACCCCCCTACTGAAAAAGGATCCTGGTTGTGACCATGGCACCAGACAAAAAATCTTTCATTTGGACATAAGATTTTCTGGTTTCAGATTTTCTTGACTTCTGTAAACCCTCAGCATGTCAGCAGAAAAGAGGTGCATAAAAGGGATCAAAACCCTATCATCCACAGTGTCAGTTGAAGAGTGGACAAGTGAGAATGGATGAATAACTCCTTATCCTGTGTGAGGATCAAACCTCTCAAACATACCGAATTCCTCGGTATTTACCGGTTTTGAGGGCCAAAATCTGGGGTGCCACGAATTCCCGAGTGGCCCCTTTACTTCCCTATTTTTTTTTTCTTTCTTTATTTTATATTGTAACTTTAAATTTATGGATGACATCACCAGCATAATTAGCCTACAGGATGTGCAAGATGACATCAGCTACTGCCTGTTCTCAGAAATTTAGTTTGAACTGTTTTGGCGGGGGATATGCATAGTTAGACTTCAGGAGGTAAGAAAAGAAATGTGTAAAATTCCATTCAAATTCCTCCATTAGCTCTTTTGTTTGCGGTGCTCCTCGCTTTATTCAGAGCAATGTCGAACCGTTTAAGTCTGCGAATTTTGTAAACTCTGAACAAACTTAGAACTGTTATTGCTGCCTGTGTGTGATATTTTGTTGAAACTGTATTTCATTTATCCTAATACAAGGTGAATGAACTGGGTATTTATTGTGCTGCAAGGTGTCCGTTTTGTGTGTGATATTTTCCTACTGCAAGTTGTCCGTTCTGGGCCGCTCACTGTATTTGAAGAATTGAGCAAACCATTGTAAAGTCTGTGTGTGTCTTTGCTGGGCTGTCTGCTGCTATGTATTTATTTAACTTATCCTGCTGCAAGTCTTTGCTGGGCTGCCTGCTGTGTGTATTTGGTTGGCTGCTGTATTTGTTTAATTAATGCCTGCTCCCTCTGAAGTCCGGTAAATTGGTATGGTTGAGAGGTATGCTGGTTATCTTTCTGCCCCATGCTAGGCTGGGCAGCTGCTGTGTATTCTGCTGAAAGCTAGGAACTACGTATTGGAATGAAATGTGAGTGTATTTGCTTGGGCCGCTATATTTAATTTGTTCCTGCTGCATGCTCCATTTGAAGTGCAGTTAATTGGTATAGTTGAGAGGTATGCCGGTTATCTTTCTGCTCCTTGCTGGGCTACTGCTGTGTATTAAATTTCTGCTGCAAACTAGGAACAAGTAAGTATGCTCCGTTTTGAACAAATTAGGAAGTGTACTTCTGTTTGAGTCTTTGCTGGGTTGCAGCTGTTCATTTGAACAAAGCTGCTGTTTGCAGGGCTTCTCCATTTAAACAAAGCTGCTGTGTCCTGTGTGATGTATTTTATTCTGAACGGCATTTTTGTCGCTGTAATTTGAAGTATTTACTTGGGCTGCTCCGTTTGCTGGGTTATGTACTGTAAACTGCATTTTAGGGTGTGTACTTAAGTTTGTCCTACTCCGTTCCTGTATTTATTTGGGCTGGGCAGGTGTGTGTTTGAGCGAGAGTCTTTGCTGTTATGCTCCATTTGAACAAAGCTGCTGCTGTTTGCTGGGCTTCGGGCTGCTCCATTTGCTATGTATTGTATTCTGCAAGACTGCATTTTAGGGATGGTTTATCCTGCTCCGTTCAAGTGTATTTTAGTGGTTGTATGTGTGTGACTGCCAATAAAGAGAGAAAGTAAGCAGACAGTTGGTCCATGTATTTATTTAGGTAGCCTAATTAACTGAATGTCCAGTTAGTTATCATTGCTTGTCTCCAATAATATTATACGAATTATTAAATGAACTGACAATTATAATCAAACAATATAAATGTGAAAGTTGTTGGACTGAAGCCCTATTTCTACTTAGGCTTATACTTTGATTATAACTTTATACCCTCCTGAGTTATATTGCCAATCAGAAATTTTTGTGAGGTTGAAACAAAGTGGATATTTCCCTCATTTGTTTTGGTCAATATTGATCATAATCTTACTAAGGACTGCTGTGGTGGACTTTGTTGTAGTGTGAATGTAATAGAAACCGTGTTGAGCAGAGGATGTAAAATTATTACTAGTAGTAGTGTTGTTGCAAATGCTAACCTTGATCTATTCAAAAGACAAAAAAAACTCTCAAAAATGGTGACTAGAGGTACTCGGGCTCAAACCCTGTACCATGGGTACAGGGTAAAAAGAGCCTAAAGTCCCTAGCCACCACCACTTGTGAATTTATGCTTCATATTTTTGATCTGTTCCTCAAAGTCTGTGGTTTTCAGGATTTTTGTTGTAAATCACTGAAGGATTAAACTAACTAAATAATGACAGACATTTGAATTTCAGACTTCATATTCTTCAGAAAATAAATGGTAACACAAAACCTTTTATTCTAACAATTCTCTAAGTTTATAAGATACATTTGCCTGTATTTGGGGCTGCATTCCCCCATTATTGGCTTTGTCCAGGTTTTTTGCACTAAGACGTTGAGAGCTATGTTGAGAAGTGAGAGATGAATTCTGCATTCCCCCATTATTGGCTTGTCCAGGTTTTTTGTGCTAAGAAGTTGATAGCTATAGTGAGAAGTGAGAACTGAATTCACTAAATCATAGCCATTTAAGTTTCAGTCTTTCTATCTTTCAGGAAACTGCTGATTTGACATAGCGGTATATTTTTCTGACTGTAGTGCACAGGGTCCTGGGTTTAAGACTTGGCTGTGAAATGCATCGTGATAACATTTTATTCTAGCAACTTTCCAAAATGTTTGTTCCCACCCCAAAAAAAAAAAAAAAAAAAAACTGAAATTGAAAATAAGTGCAAGAAGCTCTGCAAGATGCCTATGGCTTACACTGCTGTCATTCTGTTTTATATATAGATGTAGATATATATTGTGTGGTTGTAGAAGTAGATTTTTATGATGGAAATGTTCTGAACTGGGCAAATTTGTCATTACTGGTTCTTGCATTTTGTTTCACTGCCTACTGGAAAAATGCTCAAACAATGCATTTAAAATGTGCTCTGTCCGACAAGTGTGATGTACAAGGAATATAATTTAATAAAGCCAGGAAGGTGTATCAAATAACACATGTATGTTTCTTGTTTTCTGTGCAAGGAGCCAATTATTTGAAAACAGCCCAAGGTAATCTTTATCCATTCACAGGCCAGATGCATTTTCTTTGGATGTGGTGTGGGTTTCAATGCTGTTTCAAAGAATGTGAGTTTCAAGGGCAGAGAAGTTTTAATGCTAAGTCTATTTTCATTGTGAGACAGTATTGTTTTGTTTAGCAGATGTCCATTAGTGTTTGGGCATTGTGCTATAAAATATAAAATCCAAATAACCATTGTAAAACAGTATGCACATTCTTGTTTATGGCAAATGGGGCGAAATAGCCAGGTAATGTGACATTGGAATGGTTGCAGGGGGAGTCTGGTGCCATATTTTGGTTCTGTTCTTCAGTTTGCATTTGAAAGCTGGCATCCCACAATTCCATTGGAGTGGGTGGGGTTACATAATTATGTACGCAAATATTATGTTAATCAGCATACAGATTTGTACCTATTTTTCATGGGCTTTGTCCAGACTTTTGATGTATTCAGGTTGAGAGGTATGGTGAGGAGGTCCAAATGGTGAGGTAACTTGTGATGACTGCCCCTGGCTAGATACATTAAAAGGGGGAGCCAGTGCTGTCTCACACAAAAGGGAGTCAATAACAAGATTTTTGGAGAGTCCAACTGAAACATCTGCAGGAGTCTTAGAAGTAGGTGAAGGGGAGGAAAGGCATAAAGAAACATCCCCTTTCAAGTAAAAGAAAGGGCATCTGTCTTCTACTCCAGATGGCATGGCACTCTGGAACAGAAAAGAGGGAGCTGCCAGTTCAGAGGGGAGGCAAAATAATCTACCTTAGAAATATCTCACCAATGGGCTATGTCCAGAAACATGTCTCTGGAAGCACACATTTGTGAGCCTGTGTTTTGGACTTGCTCAAAGTATCTGCCACTAGATTGTGCTCTGACAGATTATACACTGCCTGAAGAGTTACCAGACAACTGATACCCATACCCCAGGCCTGAAGAGCTAACCTGCAGAGAAGGTAAGACTTTGTGCCTCCATGCTTTCTGACATAACCACATCACTGTAGTGTTGTCCATTTAAACCTTCAGAGGGCCTGGAGAGAGCAAGGGTTGAAAAGCCTGAAAGGCCAGAATCAGAGCTCTCATCTCTTTGATGTTGATAATGGTCTACTTCTGATGGGGGGAGCAAAGACTTTGAATTTTCAAATAACCACAGGAAGCTCCCACCCAAAGTCTGAAACGTCTGAGAATAGTTTTTCAGAAGGAACCGGAGGCTGAAAGAGAGGCTTTGGCTGAGGGGAAGTTGCTGAATTCACCACTAGAATTCCCGCTTTAAAAAAGAAAAGAAAGGCACACTGAAATCCAGAGGGTGGCAATGTTGAAGCCAAACTGACTTGCGGTACTACTGGAGCTTTCGCATGTGCAGTCTGGTAAGAGGGAGCACTGGAATAGAAGAGGCCATGAATCCCAGGGGGTCAAAAACACTCTGGCTGGAATAGCAGGCAGAGGAAGGAGAGGCTGAAAGAAAGCTGTCAATGACTTAACTTCTGGAGGTGGAAAAGAGGCCAACATTGTCTGAATCCTGCAACTCAGGTACACACAATCCTGAGAGGGAAGAGACTTTTGAAAATTGACAGTGAACTCCAGACTTTGGAGGAGAGATATGGTGAACTCCAGAGCCCATAACAGGCAACTGGGAAAAGGCACATGAAGCAGAAGATTATCTAAATAAAGAAAAATCTGAATGCCTTGGAGCCTGCAAAAGGCAATTACAGGAGCTATGTATTTTGTGAATACTCAGCGTACAGTAGAGAAGCCAAAGGGCAAAGCAGAGAACTTTAAATGAGTGGAAGAGAAGTACAGTTGTGTACACTTACCACAAATGTAGATTTTAGAGTGTATTCACTGTTGCAGTCATCATACTAGGGTTATCCTGCCAGGGGTAGCCCTCAGTCAGCCTGAATACCAGAGGCTTTGTATTTTTGCGTCAGTTCTTGTCACTTCAGGACTGACATCAGGTCGTCAGTGGTATAAAAACAGGCAGTCGATGGCAGTACATCAGTTTTTCTTGTCCCAAATGTCAGGAGCCCCCAAACAGGGAGCTAAGTTATGGTGGAAAAACACCACCAGTAAAAAATAAATACCAATAGCCCTGTAAGGAGTGAGGTAGAGAGATAGATAGAGAGAGAGAGAGAGAGACAAGGGGGCTGGAGGGTGGAAAACCAGAGCTGCAACAGTGAATACACTCGAACATCTACATTTATGGTAAGTGTACACAAAGTACAGTTGTGCACACAAACCATAAATGTAGATGTTGGAGTGTATTCACTGTTGCAGTCATTACATTTGGTTTATCTGCTTGCAGTAGCCCTCAGTCGGCCTGATTAAACAAGTCTTGGGTGCTGTCCCTTCTTCCATGACGTCAGGTTTTCAGGGGTATAAAACATGCAGCTGATGCCGTTACATCAGTTTTTCTTGCCCCAGATGTCAGGTGCCCCCCTATTGGGAAGCAATAATACAAGGATATACCTCCAACAAAAAAGCAAATACAAGAAAAAGCTTTTTGAGCATAGTAAGTGAGAGTAGAGGTACAACCAAGAGAAGAAAGGGGGCTGGAGGGAGGGTAACCAGGACTGCAAAAGTGAATACACTCAAACATCTACATTTATGGTAAGTGTACACAACTGTACTATGTTCTTCGTGTTTCACTGTTGCAGTCATTACATTTGGGTAGATTCCCAAAGCTAAGGTTGGGAGGAGGAATTTAAATAGAATTAGGACCAGCTATAAGGCCCTGCAAGACTGCAGTGGCAAAACCAGCTCTGGATTTAGAGAAAAATAGCAAATGATAATACTTGGTGAAAGTATGCACAGAACTCCAGCTTCTAGGTCCTTTCCTTAGAACTAACAGCTTTTAGGATGTCCCTTGTAGGGAAGCTCCTGAGAAAGTCTGTAGAGGAAGATGCAGCCCTGGTTGTATGGGGTCTGATGACCTGTGGGATAAGTTTTGCATGGTGCTTATAGCATAAATGAATACAGTGGCCGATCCATTTTGAAATGGTTTGCATTGAAATAGCTTTCCCCTCTGTCCCTGCAGCAAATGCCACTAGCAGTTGTTCAGATTTCCTTTGAGGTTTAGTCCTGTCCAAGTAGAATCTAAGTTGTCTGTGCATGTCTAAGGAGTGCAGTATCCATTCCCCTTTGTTCTGTGGGTTAGGAAAGAAGGTAGGCAAATGAATGGACTGATTAAGAGCCACACTGGATACCACCTTGAGCATGAAGGAAGGATTGGTTCTGAGGGACACCCTGTCCGCATGAAAGATGGTGAAAGGCTCCACTGCCATGAGGGCCTGTAATTCAGACACTCTTCTTGCTGAAGTGATGGCTAGAAGGAAGGCAGTTTTCCAAGAAAGGAATTTCAACTTTGCAGTTGCAGCTGGCTCAAAAGGAGGTAGAGTTTTTTTGCATGCAGGGCGATCCTTCCTCCTAAAGGAGCAGGCAGTTGAGCAGGGCTTGGAAGGCTTAAGGTTAAGTCATTGTGACATTTTTCCATAGGGGGGTGTCTTACTACTTCCAGCTTTGGAAGTGGGCGTCCCCCACTGCTTAGGCCTGTGAGTACCTTGAGACTGCAGCTTAGGTGGCATGCTGTTCCTGGGTTTGGACAGAGTAGGTCTGGAAGAGAAAGGAAAGGACCAATTCTTAGAAGGCCAATGCCTACTAAATCTGGGAGGCTGTACTTGCAGGAAATCTTTAACAGTTTGCATAGATTTAGCTTTTTCCTCCATCTTTTTAAGAACGCCTTCTGCTTTGTTATCAAACAGGTGGTCTTGGTTTAAGGGAGCATCCAGTAATTTAGCTTTAACATGATCTGGCAAATTTTGCTCCTTAAGCCAAGCATGCCTTCTAAGAACAGACCCAGTGACAGCAGCCCTGTAAAATGCTTCTAGAGAGTCAAAACCACATTGCAAAGTACGTTTACCAACTTGTTCAGCAGAATGCATTAAATCCTGCAATTCTTTATTTTCAGCACAGTCAGGAGTCAACATCATTTTCTGTTTAAGTAGTCCCATAATATGTTGCAGAAACTTTAAGATATAAAACTGGCAGTTTAAGGCTCTAATGGCCAAAGTAGCAGACATGTATACCTTCTTACCCCATCTGTCCAAGGCCTTGGAATCTCTATCAGAGGGGGGCGTAAGGGTTTTTGGCAGTAGTAGCCTTAAGGCATTTAGGTCCTTGGGAAATGGTCTCTGGGTCCGCAGTACGATTCTTGAAGAGGAACTTGTGAGAGTCAGGTACTCTGTAATACCCGTCTGGTTTCCTGGGAGCTGGAGGTAAAGTGTCTGCGGCCAGGCTAGATTCCAAGAAGGCATCATCTACAATGTCCAGGACAGGAGAGATAGCTAAGGGCCTGTGTTGAGGGAGGAGTAAGAATTCCCTAAGCCTCTTTTTGGAGTCAGAGTAATCCTGGCTTTCCCAGTGGAAATGCTCACTAAGAGTGTACAAGGTTTCACCAAAAAAAAAATCTTCTGGAGGGGAAGCAGAGGGAATGAAGTCCTCTGCATCAGAATCCTCATAGGTAGATAAGGGCAAATCCTGATAATCAGAAGAAACAGACATTTCAGAATCCTAATCAGAAGAATCAGAAAGAAAATCAGTTCTAGGTCTTTTAGAGGGTGAAGGCTGGCTTCCCCTAATTAAAGTAATAAGGTCTTCAGCCATTCTAATCAGTTTTTTAGGCATATGGGCCTGACCATGCGGATTGGACGTCGGTTTTCTAGGCGTTGATCGAGTTTTAGGCCTTGAAGAAGATGGCATTGGTTTGAAATGCAAGTCAGTAGGCCTGAATGGGTCTTAATAGAGGCCTGTGAATCTGAAGTAGTGGGTATCAGGGGCTGCAAACGTACCTCACTGAGTACTGGCAAACTTAATGGAAGCGTCGTCGGCAGCTTTGGACCTATGCGGTCTGTCTCTGCCTTTATCTTTATGTTTTTTCGGAATGTCGGTAGTCAAATGGTTTAAAGACGCCATTTCTGGATAGTTAAACCGAGTACCGAAATAATTTAATGCAAAAATAAACCGATGACAAATAGTTTGTGGGTTGAATAAGGCACAAAACCGACAGAGAGGGATGTCATGGTCTGGGTCTAAGCAAGGAATGCAGTACGAATGAAAATCTTTATGAAGTATTTGCTTTCCACGGGTAATACAATTGTTAACTTTCACTGACATCGGTTTAGAGCAAGAAAAAGGATCCCCAACAGGGTACTTAGCTTATTTGAAGACTTTGGTTCCAAAATCGAAAACGAAAATTTCAGGAGTTGGCCGACCGGCACTTGCGAACTGCTTCTGCTTCGGGCAGCACGCGGCAAGAAAGACTGAAGTAATGGTGTCGGCTGCATGCTTTATACCCCTGATGACCTGACATCATGGAGGAAGAGACAGCATACGACGCAGGACCCAAGACTTTGATAATCAGGCCGGCTGAGGGCTACCTGCAGGCAGATAACCCAAATGTAATGACTGCAACAGTGAAACACGAAGAACATCAACAGAACAACTTGAAGTTACAGCACGACTGTCTGTTAGTAATACCTTTTTCTTCAGATAATAGAGCTACTCATGGAATTATTAGCAGGAATTGGGATATTCTGATGACAAACAATAATAGAATACAGTAGGACAGAAGCCGAAATATTCATACAGAAACAAGTCCCTAAAGAGACCTTGAGAAGGGAATAAGAAAGTTAGATCTGATAGAATAGGGACGTTTGGTTGCAGGAATTGCAATTTTTGTATATACATGGCCAATGAAGCAGTTTTATGCATCCTAGTACACATCAAGTGTTCCATTTCAAACATTACACAGATTGTAAATCAAGGGATTTAGTCTACCTAGCTAAGTGCACTATATGTCCCTCTTTCTATATAGGGAAAATGAACAGGACTCTCAGAGAGAGAGTCAGAGAACATTTGTATGCGATAAACAAGGAAGATGACAGCAATGCCCTGGCTAGGCATGTGTTGACACATGATTTAACACATAAATTTGTGTTTCCGGTAATAGAATTAGTCAACAGAAGTATTAGACTAGGGAATTACAAAAATTATACAGAGAAATGTCAGATCAGATGGATCATCAGGATGCAAGCAGATAGAGAATATGGGCTTAATGATAAGGTTTCATTGAAACCACTTCTGGTAGATAAGCCACTTAAACATTACTGATATTATAGCAGATGATTCACGAAGGTCAGGTGACAGTATATATGAGCGTTGGGAAAATATAAAGATACATAGAACAAAATGCAAGGAAGCATTGCCATTTACATGTGATCTTTCAGAAGGAGATGTTAAGAACTGAATATGTGCACTTTAGGTGTTGGTAGGTGCATAAAGCACTATAAAATAATGAGGTTTTTATGCAATTTAAGGAGGAATGAGGGTTAATGTGCTTTCACATGACTATAGGTAAACCTTGGGAATTTGTGACAGGAAAGATGTAAGGAATACTGCCATTGGGTGACCAATAATAGGAATATTTTTCACCTTTTATATACTTTTTATGTTTTCCTGCTTTTATTTCTTTTTTATAAGGAGGGGTGACATAGGTTCATACTAGGCTATCTGCCCAAGGGCATTTATAAGCCTAGCCCATAGTTATGTGGCTTTCGCCACCCCTTTAGTTTGAATAAAAACTATGCCTATTATTTTGCTGTGCCTCTGTCAAACAGTGACACTGAAGTAATCCCTGGGGTATATCTGCGATCTCCCATCCATTGGTCAAGATTCCTCTTGAACAAGGCCAGCGAGGTGCTCTGCCTCACATGTACCGGGATTTTGTTCCACAGCATAGGGAGTCTCTGGGTGATGAATCTGTCCCTCCAGCACGTTCTATTTATAACCGTGTCAAGGTTTAAGTCTCCCGCCCTTGTGGTTCTGAGTGATCTAGATTTTTTGAGGTGAAGCATATTCATCAAATCTGGGTTTGACATGGCCTTATATGTCAGGCACAGGTCACCTCTGAGCAAGCGGTATGAGACTGAATAGAGCTGGAGTTCTTTCAGTCGGGCAGCATAAGACACATTTTTGAGACCCTTTATCCTTTTGGTGAGGAACTTTTGGGGCCTTTCAAGCTGCAGCAGGTGTCGGGTCAAATACATTCCAAACGGGGCATTGTACTCAATCATAGGTCTAATGAGTGATGAGTACAGGGGGACGATGACCTCCCTTGATCTAGATGTGAATCTCTTCATGATCAGGTGGGCAATATAGAAGGTTTTCCTAACTACTTTAGCAACATGAGTGTCAAACGAAAGGCTACTGTCAACCTGGGTCCCCAGATCCCTGATGACGACTTCTGTGCTCAGTGGATTGCCACCTATATGGTAGCTAGGGGTAACCTTGTTTTTCCCGAAGGGTATGACTATGCATTTCTTGGTGTTTAACTTTAGGCCATGGCTCTGGCACCAGTTATCCGTTTCTGTGAGGCCCTTCTGAAGGATATCTGTGTCAGATGTGTTTTCGACTATGGCGCCCAGTTTGCAGTCATCTGCAAACTTTGTCAGCCATTGCCCTCCTGTGTTTGCTTGTACTTCAGAAAAGTATATGCCGAACAAGAGTGGACCCAGGACTGAGCCCTGTGGGACACCACTTGTGACAGGCTTTGAGTCTGACATGGCTCCAGCAACTCTGACCCTGTGGGTTCTGTCACTTAGCCAGTTTGCAACCCATCTTGTGATGTATGGGTTTACATTCAAGCTGATGAGTTTTTCGATGATACCTGAGTGGGGTATTGTGTTGAAGGCCTTTGCCAGGTCGAGGTAGGCTGTATGGACTGCCTTTCCTTCATCAATGGCCTTGGTGACTGTCTCGAAAAAGTCAACCAAGTTTAAGAGGCAGGATCTGCCTTTGACAAAGCCAAACTGGGTTGGATCCAAAGTCTGCAAGTTCCCTATGTCTTTATTTATGAGTTCCATTATGATCCTCTCCATGACTTTGCAGATAAGGCTTGTCAAGCTAATGGGGCGATAATTTCCAGGGTTGGTGGAGGCACCGCCCTTATGAAGTGGGACCACAGTCGCCGTGCGCCACTCCTTGGGTACGTATCCTGAGGTGAGGCTAAGATTAAACAGCTGTCCTAACTGTGGGTTTAATTCCTCGTTGAGTTTGTGAAGCACACAGCCGGGGACACCATCCGGTCCCATGGATGCTGTGTTTTTTGCCTTAGTGAGAGCAGTTCTCACCTGGGCGTTGGAGATGTTTGGGGGGCTACAATCCTCTGGTATAGATATCTCTCCTTTTGGGGGGGAGAAGTTTGCACTGAACCTGTCAGCCAGTATGTTGGCAATGTGTAAAGGTTCAGTAATTTTCACATCATTTTGAACTAATTCTGAGCATATCTGTATTTATGTATTCAACAAATAGATGCAATGTATGTGTAACAAAAGTTTTTTATATGATATGTCCTGTATGTTTTTTAACATAGAGATTTTTAATATTGTTGTTGTTCGTCTTTCGGCTTTTCCCGGTAAGGGGTCGCCACAGTGGAACTCCGGTCCGCTAAAGATTGGCAGTAGATTTTTACGAAACGCCAAGGTGCCAGCTCAATGCCCAACCTTCAATGAAGGCACGCCCATTTACGCACGCATGTCTTTAAAACGCTACCTAACCGCAGGGAGGACATGCAGACTCCACACAGAAGGCACTCCCAAGCCAAGCTGAGAATCGAATGGGAGAACCTCTTGCTGTGAGGTAACAACACTACCGCCGTACCACCGTGGCATAGAGATTTTTAATATTGTATAGATAGGAATTGGTTTAGATTGTTATAGCTGAACATTTGAATGAGTGACTGGACAAGATGTTGATGTAACAAATAGGATGATATTTCAATCCACGTGGTTTTAGTTTCTAAATGTCTGATAAAGTGCCAGGAGGCATGAAAGTGCTCACCTATCTGCTAATAAAGGAGTTTTCATGTATACCATTGCCGTGTTTGTTGCCTTTCTGCTTTGGACACTGATTTGGCGATTTGTGCAGTTTAACTGGAAGTTTGCAGAGGCACTTAATTCTCCAGCGGTTTGAGGAGTTTTATTCTGACCTTTTCTTGAAGGGATTTAAAAAGCTCAGCAGCTTCAGAACCAAAGACATTTTTTATTGCCAAGAGGAGCATCCATCAGCTTAGCCTTGGTATCATCAAGCAGAGGCTGAAGGTGAAGATGAAGGTGAAGTAAAGTATACCTCCTCCACACAGAACCAAAGGCAGCAGCTCTAGGTGAGGCATCAGCTGCATCATAACTACATTTAACGGAATGGAGAGCCACTTGACAAGAGGACCTTAACAAAGAGGGCCAAAGTCTTCCAATTAGAATCAGTAGGATCTGAAATAACCTGAAAAGCCTGAGAGAGAAGGGCCAAAATATACCTTGTCATATGGGTCTCATAATTCACAGCTCTGAAGGACAGAAAAGCAGAGGTATACACTTTCTTACCCAACCTTTCCACGGTTCTGTTGCCTTTGTCAGAGTGGAGCAGCTTTGTAGAAGGAAAAACTTAGAGGACTTCTCAGAAGAGATGGAAATAAAAGAAAGGTCAGCTGAGGGACACTTGAAAAGAAATTTACAATCATCAGGCACCTTATAAAACCTGTCTTTTTAGAAGCAGGGGGCTGGGAATCAGGAGCCTGAGTAGATGCAGATGAAGTGTCCAACATGGCAGTAAGAACAGAAGGAACAACAAGAGGGTTTTGGTAGACTCCATGTTAAGGAGTTCATAATACCTCTTTTGAATGTCAGAAACCTGGGTACAGTCCCACTCAAATAAAAAAAAAACTCCATCACACGGGAAATAGCATCTCCAAAGGAAATCTCCTCAAAAGGAGAATCACACCTAAATCCTCTTCCTCAGAACCATAATCCAAGGGAGTGGGAATCTGGGAGGAATAGGCCAAGGATTACTCATCAGATGAAACCTGCTGCCTAGGTTTCTTGAGAGTGGTAGAAGGCCAAGAGGGAGTGTAAGTAGAGACCCCCTGAGGATGCTTCACAGCAATAAGGGCAATAAAGCAAACCCTGTGGAAAATCCTGCCATTCATGCTGATGATCCATAGGAGCAGGAGAAATATGCTTAGTCTTCTGTTTCTTTTTCATAGGAACATCAGTCCTAAATATCTTAGGCGACTTAGACCCCTGCCTACACTCAATAAGTATCATGGGAATCTCCTCCCTAACAAAGATTTGAGGAATACCCCTAGATCCTTTGGATATAATCAGCAGCGGTTCCCCTGAAAATCTGAAACAGACATTTGCGGGGCCTCTGGGGACATGTGAGACGTTGGGACCATGCCGGCCTCTGAAGCGGTCGCAGCAGAAAAATCTTTCAAAATAACTGGTCGGTCTTCCGGGCTTTTACCAGCCTCAAGACATCCGGTGGAGGTGGTATAGCAAAAGAATCTGACCGAACTTTCTTGCCCTTCTTCGTGGATGGCTGACCATTGGGCCAGTCCAATTATGCCACAGTACCCTGAGCCAAAAATTTAAGACGTTGGTTCTCTAGGTAAATAGCTAAAGAACAGAGATGACTACACAAAGTTTTCGGGACAAAAGCCTGACAAATAGGGCAAGATGTATGGTCATGAGAAGCACCTAAAGCAAAACAAACACTGCTCTTGACTGTCCTTATGGGGGAACCTTGTCTTGCACACTGGTATATGTCTATTTCATATAACCCAACCACCGCAAAAAAAAAAAAAAAAAAAGAGAGATAAGAAAAACCCAATGGGGCACTCATCTGAAAACGACTTGGCAACTAGCAGACGAGAGTGTTCAGATTGATGATTGGAAATAGAATTCGGACTGGCAGCAAAGAAGTTCTGAGGATAGTACATCCATGCATCATGTTTATACCCTACACATCATGCATAGAGAGCATACATGTGACATATAATGTCCCTATTCCAACCTAAGGCTTTGGTATACTGGCCGGACATCTGGCTGCCCTAGGCAGAGGATCCCTACTGTAAGGAATACTGCAACAATGATTTGGATGTACATAGGATAGTAACTCACACAAATATTGCAAAACCAGAGATCAATTTGCCCTGAATGCATGCTGGTTATCTTGCTGGCACCGACTAGAAAACCTCTTCCATTTGAAAATATATGATTCTCAAGTAGCAGGTTTTCTTGACTCCATTAGTAACTGCTGCATATCCTCAGTAAACAGGTGTCTTAAAGGAATTAAGACTATATCATCCAGGCAGTCATTTGAAGTTGACTGTTGTCGGTTTATCAAACATCCCTGTTCTTGTGTGAGTAGAACCAGTCTGTGATGAAGTTTTGCTAATTGCCCCTGGCTATTTCCAAAAGGAGGAAGAAAGTACAGTTATGCAAATCTTACCATAACAGTAGATGTCTCTTCACTGTTGCAGTGTTCTTTACAACATGGATTCCCTGCCAAGGGTAGCCCACTGTTTGGCCAGTATACCAAAGCCTTGGGATTTCATAGACATCATACATCACACTTATGCTCCCTGCTCAAGGCGTAGGGGTATAAAGGTGGCATACAAATGTACATACCTCGGAAATGAATAGCCCCAGGAGGAACAACAATCCTAGGAATTAGGAGAAATATGTACATCCAGAAGGAGAAAAATGAAAGGAATTCCAGACCAGGATGATAGAAGGAAACCAGCAAAGAGAAAGGGGGAGGAGGGAGTGAATGCTGCAAGAGTGAAGAGAAGGACATCTATCGTTGCGGTAAGATTTTACACAACTGTACTGCGTCCTTCCACATAAGTGTTGCAATATTCTTTACAAAAGGGAGAGTACAAAAGCTCAAGAGGAAACATGGGAGGAGGAATGCACAGAGGAGCCTTCAAGAAACCCATTAAGGATAGTTCTGGCAAAGCCAGCTCTTGCTCTGGAAGCGACATCCAGTTTGCAATGCTTACTGAAAGTATGGACAATGGTACAAGTGCAGCCTCAAGGATGGAATTGGTTTTCAATCCTTTTGGGGGGGGGGCACCAAGGAAGCAACAGCCCTAGTAGAATGAGTTTTTACAGAGGCAGAAAGACATTTACCACGAAAGGAGTAACAAAAAGAAATGGCCTTACAGATCCAGGAGGATATGGTTTGCTTAGAAACAGCCAAACCAAGAGATATGGGATGAAAAGAAATAAATAAAAAAGTTGCTTAGATTTGCTAATGACCTTAGTCTTATTGAAATATCTGAGTTATCTATGCATATGAAAGGTGTGAAGAACCTTCTCACTAGCAGACTCCGGAGAAGGGATAAAAGAGGACAAATTAAAGGACTGATTAAGAGACAATTTGTTAACCACTTTGAGCATAAAAGAAGGCTTAGTACAATGAGATACCCTATCACTATGAAAAAACAAGAAAAGGATGAACAGCCATCAAAGCTTGGAGTTCAGAGACACTTTAAGCTGAAGTAAGGGGTCAAAAGAAGAACAGTCTTCCAAGTACAATGTTGCAAGGAAGCTGAAGGTTCAAAAGCAGCCAGAGTCAATTTTTCAAGTACAAAACTGAGGTCCCAGGGAGATGCAAAAGGCTTCTTGGGAGGCCTGATATGAAATTCATCTTTAAGAAATTGTTTGACCTCAAACCTAGAGGCAAGGGGAGGAGTCAATGGCAGACAACCAGAAACAGCCGAGAGATGAGGTTTAACAGAAAATATACTAACCCAGCATGGAAGAATTCGCACAAATAAGACAGAACCAGAGGGATCCCCACAGAAAATGGATTCTGGTTATGAGCAAGACACCAAAAAATCTCTTCCACTTGGACATACATGGTTCCCTGGGCACGTCCTCAGGAAAAAGGTGCCTAAAAGGGATCAAAACCCAATCACCCACAAGAAGGGGTAACCAATGCTATCTGGGCGAAAAGGGAGTCATTAACAAGATTTTGAGGAAGTCCTGCTTTATCTTGATTAGGACCCCTGGAATCAGAGGAAGGGGAAAGAAGGCACAGAGAAACATCCCCTTCCAAGAAAAAAAGATAGGGCGTCTGCCTTCCAAACCAGAGGATTTGGGACTCTAGTGCAAAAAAGGAGAAGTTGTCTCTCCAAAGGGGAGGCAAAAAGATCTACCTCTGGAGTACCCTACCAATGGGCAATGTCCAGAAACACATCTCTGTGATGTATCCATTCATGAGCCTGTGTACTGGACTTGCTCAAAGAGTCTGCCACTATAGTTTGCTTTGAAGAAATTTATACAGCCTGAAAAATCACTTGATACCGGACAGCTAGATCCCAAACCTGAAAAAAAACAGTCTGCAAAGAATGTAGAACCATGTCCCCACTTGCTTGTTGACATATGACATCACTGCAGTACTGTCTGCGAAGATTTTGAGGAGCTCTTGAAGAAAGAGAATGAAAGGCCAGCTCTAATCTCCTTTAAGTTGATGTGGTCTGATCTCTAAGGAGGTGGCCAGAGACCCTGGACCTTGATGGAACCGAAGGAAGTCCCCCCCCCCCTTGTCTGAGACATCAGAGAAATGTTCCTGAGAGGGGAGTGGAGGCTGAAAAGGAAGTCCTTGATTAGGAGACAGCTGATAAATCCACAAATGAAGCTTGAGTTTGAGGCATGGAAGAAAAAGGACTAGGAAAATCTAGTAGATGACAATGTTGGAGCCATAATGACTTTAGGAACCACTGTAATTTTCCCATATGAAGTTTGGCCAGAGGTAGCATAGGAATAGTGGAAGCCATAAATCCTGGAACCCTGAGACATTCTCTGGCTGTAACTGATACCAGAAAAAGAGATTGAAAAAATGTGATTAGAAAAACAGCCTTGGGAGGAGGCAGAGATGCCAGCATGGGAATGGGCTGGATCCTGCAACCGAGAAACACATGATCCTGAGAAGGAACCGGGACTGATTTCTGAAAATTTATTCTGAACTGCAGGCTTTGTAAAAGACAAACAGTACAGTGAAGGTGCTGAAGCAAGACCTTGGGGGAGGAAGCTTGAATGAGCAGGATGTCTAAATAAGGAAAGATCTGAACCCTTCTTATCTGCAAAAGGTAGTCACAGGAGCAATGCATTTGGTGGATACCCTTGGGGCAGTAGAAAGGCCAAAGGGCAAAGCAGAGAACTGAAAATGCAAGTAAGAGACAGAGCAATGCAAAAACTTCCTGAAAAGAGGATGAACTGGGATAGGAAGATAAGCATCCTCAAGGTCCAGGGAGACCAAGGAAGCCTGGGGAAGGAGAAAAGGAAACGGGGTTTGAAGGGGCAACATCCAAAAGGAAGGAACCTTCAGAAGGGTGTTGAGCTCAGAATGGGTCTCTAGGCGCACTCCTTCATGGGAACCAAAAACAATCTAGAATAAAACCTTTCCTCTTCCTGGGAAGGGGGCACAACTCCTTGTGACAGAAAGGCCCTGAAGCAGTTCTGAGACGAAAGGAAGCTGTTCCTGAGGAGGTTGATGGCTGCCCAGAAAAGGCAGAACGTACTTCCATACCATGAAGTATCCCTGATGAATGATGGACAGAACCCAAGAGTTTTAAATGACCCTTAACCAATTGCGAAAGGGGCAGGAAAGACAAAGGGACAAGGGAACCTGACTCAAGAAAAGGGGAAGCAAACTGTCAGATAGAAAGTACAGTTTTGTACCTACCATAAATGTAGATGTCCGATAGATATGCAACTGCAGTCATAACATCTGGGTTGTCCTGCCTCAGGCAGCCCTCGGTCAGCCGGATTCCAAAGTCTGGGTCCGACGTCGGCTGATGTCGCATTTCTCTCCGACGTCAGAGCGGCTGGAGTACATAAGCATCAGCCGACACCATTTTCTTCAGTGTTTCTTGCCCCAGATGCCAGGTGCCCTCCAAGGAAGGCTGTAATCAAATTGGAAGACAAAAACAGGATTCCAGACAAATAAGTAAGCAATAAACAGATACACCATAATGAGAAGTTATGTACCTACCATAACGTTCCATGTTAGTTGTCTTCTCTCACCTTCTTTCTTGCTTGATGGGTTCGGAGCCGATCCTCGGCTCCGACTCGGCACTTGCTAAGCTCGAGAGTCACTTTTACCAGCTCGAGGCAGCCCCATATCCCATGATGCAAGGCGGTAAGTACCCAGATCTCGTTTGATGACAAAAGGGCAATAGCACCTAGCATAAACACTTCCCAAAGGAAGAAGGAAGAAAGAAAAACCTGCAGGATGGAAGAAGGACCAGCTCTGTATGGTCTTCAGCATCATAACTCTTTGTAGAGAAAGGTCTGTCCAGGCCTGGGGGAAGGAGGGAGGGTCGCAAGAAAGAAGGCGAGAGAAGACAACTAACATGGAACGTTATGGTAGGTACATAACTTCTCAATGTTAAGTTGTCATCTCGCCTTCATTCTTGCTTGATGGGACCGCGTCCCTAGCACCTCTATCCTGGGTGGCTCAATGGAACAGACTCTTGAGGACTGTAGAGCCAAAACTGGCTCTGTCCCTGGAGGCCAAGTCCAATTTGTAATGGGAAACAAAAGTATGAGGAGTGGCCCAAGTGGCGCTGCACAAATAGTGTCTAAAGGAAGTCTAGCTTGAAAGGCTGTAGAAGTAGCTAAGCTTCTGGTTGAATGTGCTTTAGGTTTTGAGCACAGCTGTTTTCCCCTGAGCCGATAAATTTCAGAGATGACAGAAGAAAGCCATCTAGATAAGGTCACTTTTGAGACAGGAAGGCCTTTCTTGTTATCAGCATAGGAAACAAAGAGTTGATCGGATTTCCTAAATTGTTTAGTTCTGTCCAAATAATATCTGAGTTGTCGGTGGACATCAAGATAATGTAGTTTTTGTTCCGATCTGTTTGAATAGTTTGGAAAAAATACAGGGAGATCAATGGTTTGATTCAAATTAGTCTTTGAGGCGACCTTAGGCAAAAAGGTCGGATTAGTTCTCAGTGATACTCTGTCTTTGTGAAAGACCAAATAGGGGGGGCGAACAGATAGAGCATGAAGTTCAGACACCCTCCTGGCCGATGTAATAGCTACCAGGAATAAGGTTTTCCATGAAAGAAATTTCAGGGAGCAAGAAACAGCTGGCTCGAAGGATGTCAGCACTAAATTTAGATCCCATTGAGGAGGAGGACTCCTGACTGGAGGCTTCAGGAGGAAAATTCCTTTCAAGAAGGCTCTACAAAGCCTGTGGGACATAATGTTGTGATCTGCGAACCCGACATGAAAGTTCGAGATAGCAGCCAATTGAACTCTAACTGTGGAAGAAGAGGAGCCTGCATGAAAAATCTCCGCTAAGAAATCCAAAACTGCCTGAACTGGAGCAGTGAAGGGATCAATATTCTTGGCTTTAGCCCAATAAGAGAAACATTTCCATTTGCTTGTATAAATCCTCCTGGTAGAGGATTTTAAGGAAGCTACTAGAATGTCTCTAACGGGGTTAGAGATCAAAGGAAGCCTGGCTAAGGAAGGAAGTGGAGCAACCATGCTGTGAGGTTGAGAGAAGGGATAGACCGGTGCAGCTGACCGGATTGGTGAATCAGAAGATCTGGCACTGGGTCCAGATGCCACGGCTGCACCAAAAGGTGACGATGAAGGAACGGAAACCAAATTTGTCGAGGCCAATAAGGAGCAATGAGAATCAATTTGGCTCTCAAAACGGTTGCTTTCTGGATAACTTGAGGGATCAGAGGAAATGGAGGAAAGGCATAAAGAAGTCCCTGGGGCCAATCCTGGGTCAGAGCGTCTCTGGGGGGATGGCCTGGCAATGGGAAAAGAGAGAAGAAGTCTGGGCATTTGCTGTTTTGGGGAGTAGCAAAAAGATGGCAACATGGGCGACCCCATTCCAGAAAAATCTCTTCCACTATAGATTGTTTGAGAGACCACTCGTGAGGCATGAGAATAGCTCTGCTCAATCTGTCCGCTAAAATGTTGGTTTTCCCAGGGATATGCGTTGCTACCAGAAACCGATGAGAGGAGATCGCCCATTGCCAAAGTCTGAGCGCTTCTCGACACAAGGGGTAGGACTTGGTTCCGCCCTGTTTGTTGATATACCAAACTACAGACATGTTGTCTGTGTGGACTGCAATTGTCCCTACGGGAAGAAAGTCGTTGAGGGCTTGCAACGTTAAAAGCACTGCTCTCATCTCTAGGACATTTATGTGCAGGTGGTATTGAGCGGTTGCCACGTCCCATGAACCATCCTGCCCTGATAATGACCCCCACCCGATCAGGGAGGCATCCGTGGTGACAGTGGCTACCGGGGATGGGGGTACAAAGTGTCTGCTTTGGTGAATTTGGGGAGAAGTGATCCACCAAGCAAGATGATTCTTGCAAATCTGTGTCACCAGTATTTGGTGACGCATTGGAAGTTGTTGGTAAGACCACTGAGTGAACAACATCCACTGAAGAAGGCGCATGTAGAAGCGAGCCAGGGGAAGAAGAGTAATGGCCGCAGCCATGAGGCCTAATACCTTTAGAACCATTCTGGCCTGTACTTTCTTGTTGGCTAGAATGATCCTGACATGACTTTGAATGTCTGAAACTCTTTGATCTGTAAGGGTAGCTGACATCCGAACAGTGTTTAAGTTTGCGCTTATGAAAGTAATATACTGGCAGGGCAACAAGGATGACTTTTCGAAGTTGATCGAGATGCCCAAATGAGAACAAAGATTTATTGTGTAATCCCTGGCTTGAACAAGCTGATGCCTGGTGGTGGCTGAAAGGAGCCAGTCGTCGAGATACGGAAACACCTGGAATCCTTGGCGTCTCAGGTGAGCCGTGACCACTGCCATGCATTTGGTGAACACTCTGGGGGCTGTAGTGAGACCAAAGGGCAGGGCTCTGAACTGGAAATGACTGGACCCCAGCCGAAAGCGGAGAAATCTCCTGGAGCGTCTGTGAATTTTTATGTGATAGTACGCATCCTGAAGATCTATTGAGCACATCCAGTTGTCCTTCTGTAAGAAGGGCAGAATTGACTGAAGAGTGACCATTCGGAATCTTGTCTTCCTCACAGACATGTTGAGTCTGCTGAGATCCAATATTGGTCTCCAGTCTCCCGTCTTTTTGGGGACCAAAAAGAATCTTGAGTAGATTCCAGGCTCTGAATGATCTGTTGTAACTGGCTGAATGGCTCTTTTTTTGCAGTAGTTTTAAGACTTCTAACTCTGCAATTTCCCTTAGACCGGGTGGTACATCTGGAAGGGAATTTGAGGGATAGAAAGGACTTTCCTCTAAAGGAATTTTGTAACCCTCGGATATGATCGACTGTACCCATCTGTCTTGAGTGAGGGAACGCCAGGCTTCTGGGTACAGCGATAGTCTTCCCCCGACTGCCTCCAAGGCGGGACAGACGGGCAACATCTCAGGGATGCTGAAAGGGCTTGTCAGAGAGAGACTCTCTGTTTCCCGGGTTTTGTGGACCCCCTCTGCCTCTAGAGCGGCGTCTGTTGTTGTTACCCCCTCTGCCTCTAGGGGTAAACTGACCACGTGAATCCGGCGTGACTCCTTGGGATTTGCGGAACCACATTTTGCCACCCTTCTGTCCTTTGGGGTAAGGTCTAGAAGGGGTGGAAAAACGGACTCCTACGGCAGAAAGAGTTTTGCCGTCCTGCTCACACCTGGTCAATGTTTCCTTCACTTGAGGGCCAAACAAAGCTGACCCATCAAAGGGAGAGTTTGTGAAGAATGCCTTAAAGGGATCTGCAAAATTACAGAGCCGCATCCAGGCTTGGCGTCTAAGAGCCACACCTGTACCTGCGGCTCTACTCGCTCCATCAGCAGCATATGATATCAGTCGCATGGAGGAGTTAGCAATGGAGTTAAGGGTTCCTAGCTGCGAAGCAATTTTTTCTTGAGCCCCTGCAGCTGTAGGATCCTGTACTACTTCACCTAGCTCCTTAAGGATATCCCTCTGGAGTCGGGTGAAGTGACATAGGTAGTTCAGCGAACGCATAGCAAAGGTCGCTGAAGAAAACATCCGCTTACCATATCTATCCATGGTCCTAGAGTCCTTATTAGGAGGATGGACAGGTACGGAAGGATCTGCAAGTTCCTTCTTAGTGGCAGCCGCCACCACCATGGCATCAGCGGGGACACCTTTTGTGAGGAATTGCTTGTCCGACGGGGCAGTAATAAATTTAGAAGGCCTCCTAGGGACTGGCTCTACAGAGTCAGGAGCAGTCCACGCCTTTCGAGCAATAACCTGCACAAGGGGGTCGAAAGTCGGAGACATCCAGGAGGTGGAGGGCCGAGATCCAAACGCCTCCAGGTATACTGACTCATCCTCAGAGGGATTATTTGTGGGCCAGTTTCCCCTCTGTCTAAGGAGTTCTAGGATGTCTGAGAAGGAGACTTCCTCAGAGGGGGATCTTGGGGATCCCTCTGACTCATCTAAGTCAGTATCCGAAGTGATAGACTCGGGGGAGTCTACGTGTTTCCTCTTACAGGTCCTCTTCCGCGGAGGATCTCCTGACAAATCAAAAGAATCCTCGGAAGAGGGGGATATTCCCAGTGGGGAAACCTGAGGCGGAGGATCTCTGGGTCCGGGAGCAAGAGAAGTGGCAGAGATGTCAACAGGCACTATAGAGGGAGGAGCTAAGGGAACAGACTGCTGGCTGAGTCCAGTGGCCAGCACACTCTTCATCACCTCGAAGGCTCCCCTCCCAGGGAGGTCCGAGAGAACCCGCTCCGAAGAGCTAGGAACTCCAAGACCCACCGAAAAGGAAGGCTCCGAGGCAGATGTCAGAGCCGAGCTCACCAAGGCCGAGGCTCCAAGGGGAAGAGCGGGGTCGGACAAGGGTCCGATGCCACTCACCCCCTCGGAGGAGACCAGGGAAGCTCGGCCACCGAATCCCTCTAAGGAAGGTCTCAAAGAGGAGATAAGAGTAGAGGCTGAAGGAGCAGAAGGGGGTATCTGTCCCTCAGCCGTAGCAGAAACTATTCGAAGACTCCAACTCCAAACTCTGGGGTAGAGTCGAAGGAGGAACTGCAATGGGGTGTGGACTAATAGTCGTCTGCTGAGACGGACTATGTAGCATTTGGGCCAGTGCCTGTGATTTTAGTAATCTACTGACCACTCTCTCTAAATCATGGTCAAAAAGCCTGGATGACCTTGAAGATCGGCTCCGATGGCTCCGTTCCGAGAGGAGAGGCTCCAAGGAAGGGGACCTAGACCTCTTCCTCGAAGGAACCATCGGAGCCGATGAAGCCACAGAAACTGTCGGAGCCGACAACTTATCGGCACCGACAGGTAGCTTCGATGCATCGGCTCCAGCCGGAGCCGATACAGCCATAAAAGTAAGGGTGTCGGAGCCGATCGGAGCCGACACCGATGCCTGAGCCACATGGTGGTCGGAACCGATCGGAGCCGACACCGAAGTGGTCGAACCAGAATCGGCACCGATAGTCATCGGTGCCGAAGGTTTGAGTAAACCAGAATCGGCTCCAGCCAGAGCCGATCTCGACTCTGAACGAGTCGGAGCCAAGGCCACAGGCTTGGACACAGAAGCCTGGGCCTTGGAAGACTTTGAAGTCTTAGATGGAGCCGACTTGGCCGGAGAGCCCTCCGGCTTAAGAAGGCCCCTCAAAATCAATTTATTTCTTCTCTCCTGCAGGACTCTCTGGCTAAAAGAGTGACATATAGCACAGGAGTCCTGCAGGTGAAGAGGCCCCAGGCAGTAAAGGCAAGAAGTGTGACCGTCTGTCAGAGACATCTTCTGACAGCACGAGTCACACTTCTTAAAGCCTGAGACCCTTTCCTTAGACATGGTGAATAATACACACTCAACACCAGTCCAAGAAAATAAATTATATATCCCAAAAAACTATCAATAACACACACACACACACACACACACACACACACACACCCTAACAAGGGGGGGGGGGGGTGGGATGGGAGAAGTCTGACTAAAAGTTTTAAGGAGATAGGGAAATTCTAGTCAGAAAGGGACTACAACTGTGTTAAAACTATAAATTTTAAAGTTTTAGAAGAAAAGAGGGGCAAAAATAGTAATGTAAAAATTACTTAAAAGGAGCTGGTAAAAGGAGGACCTCATCAGCGAAGCGGCAATCGAGATCTGGGTACTTACCGCCTTGCATCATGGGATATGGGGCTGCCTCGAGCTGGTAAAAGTGACTCTCGAGCTTAGCAAGTGCCGAGTCGGAGCCGAGGATCGGCTCTGAACCCATCAAGCAAGAATGAAGGCGAGATTGACAACTTAACATCAGATATCCCCAGCTAAGAGAAACAGGGATAGGAGTGGACCCAAGGCATAGAGGGGTATGGAGGGAGGGAAAATCCGACTGCAGCTGCATATCTATCGGACATCTACATTTATGGTAGGTACAAAACTGTACTATGTCCTTCAAGAATGCAACTGCAGTCATAACATATGGGTAGAATACCATAGCTTAGCTGGGGGAGGAGGAATGCTCTAGGAAAGAGATGGTGTGGCAATCAAACCCTGCAGGACTGCCGAAGCAAAGCCTGCTCTGTATCTGGAGTATAGAGGGAGATTGTAGTGTTTGGAGAATGTATGCACGGAGCTCCATGTAGCAGCTTCTAGAATGTCCTTTGTAGGCACCCCTCTTAAGAATGCTGTAGAGGTGGCTGTAGCTCTGGTGGAGTGTGGTCTGACATTGGCTGGAACAATCTTCCCATGAAAGGAATAACAAAATCTGATGCAATGTCCAATCCATTTTGAAATAATCTGTTTTGAAATTGCTTTTCCTTGTACTGCAGGGGCGTAAGCTACAAAAAGTTGATCAGACTTCCTACTGGTCTTGGTTCTGTCCAGGTAGTAGCGAAGTTGTCTGTGAATGTCCAAGGTATGTAACAGTCTTTCCCCTTTGTTCTCAGGATTGGGGAAGAAAGCAGGCAGATGAATAGCTTGATTTAAAGAAACCCTAGATACCACCTTTGGCATAAAAGTAGGGTTGGTTCTTAAGGAGACCCTGTCTCTGTGAAAGATTATGAACGGTGGTATTGCCATTAGGGCCTGTAGTTCCGAAACCCTTCTTGCTGAGGTAATTGCCAATAGGAAAGCTGTCTTCCATGAGAGAAATTGTAAATCGACTGAAGCTGCTAGCTCAAAGGGAGGTAGAGTCAGTTTTTCTAGGACAAAGTTGAGGTCCCAAGCTGGCACTGGAGCCTTTCTTGGTGGTTTAATGTTCTTGATTCCCCTGAGGAATTGCCTTAGCAAAGGATGTGAAAACACAGGCGGATCAGTGTTATATCTAGCCGAAATAGCTGAAGCATGTATCTTTATGGAAGAATATGAGAGTCCATTCTGTAGCATATCTGCCAAATATTCCAGGATGAGTGGGATGTTCAATAATGATGCATCATGTCCCTTGCTGGTATTCCAAATGCTGAATCTCTTCCATTTTGCTAAGTAAACCTTTCTGGTGGATGGTCTTCGAGCTTCTGTTAATATCCGCTGAACTTCCTTGGAGAGAGATAGATTGAGGTTATTCATGGGATCTCCCAGGCTGTTAGCTGCAGTGTCTGAAGGTTTGGATGCACTGTTTTGAAGTTGTGTTGAGTCAAAAGTAGGGGCCATTGGGGAAGGGCCCACTTCTTCTTGTGACATATGCTCCGTAGTAGTGGGTACCAGTGTTGTCTTGGCCAGTCTGGAGCTATTAGGATCCCCTTGGGTCTCTCTGCTTTGATCTTTAGTAATACTGTGGTCATCAGTGGCAGAGGTGGGAATGCATAGATTTTTAGGAAGTTCCAGTTGAATGAAAGAGCATCTATCTTCCAAGCTTGTGGATGGTATGTCCTTGAACAGAATTTTTGTAGATGATGGTTGAGGTGAGAGGCAAATAGGTCTACTTCTGGCCTGCCCCATGTCGAGGTGAGTTGTGTGAAGATCTTGAGTAACCTCCACTCGTGTGGATCTGTGAAATTCCTGCTTAGGCTGTCCGCCAGCACATTGTCTTTGCCTGGAACAAACTGGGATTGTAACTGTATGTTTAGGCTCAGTGATTTTTCCCAAAGATTCATTGTCAGTCTGCAAAGGGGGTAAGAATGGGTGCCCCCTTGCTTGTTTATATACCACATCACAGTGGTGTTGTCTGTCCGTATCAGTAAATGGCCTTGCTGAAGTTGTTGTCGAAAGGCCTCGATGGCATGCATTACTGCCAGGATTTCCTTTTGGTTTATATGCAGATGTGTTTCCTTTGGAGACCATTGTCCTTGTATACATCTGCCTTCCATGTGCGTCCCCCATCCAAGGTCTGAGGCGTCTGTGGTCATGGTCTGTGTTATCTGAGGTTTTTTGAATGACATACCTGTGTTTGCCTGGCTTACCAAGGCCCACCATAGGAATTACTTTTGTAGGCATGGAATGAGCGGTATGGTTGTCTCTAAGTTGTTGCTGTGCTGAGACCATAGACTTTTTAGGTACCATTGAAGCTTTCTCATGTGTAGTCTTGCTAATGGAACCAGGAGAATGCAGGATGCCATGTAACCCAGGGCCTGTAGGAATCTCCTTGCAGTCATCTGGGTGAGTTTTGCCAAACCTTTGAAATAATGAGTTAACTTCTCTTGCTTGTCTTCTGTCAGGTAAGCCATTTGAGAGGCTGTGTCTAGATTGGCTCCTAAGAAGGTTATTTGCTGGGATGGTTGAAGTCTTGACTTTTGGAAGTTGACTGTGTATCCCAGAGCCTGAAGTAATTGTATGACATAGTTCAAGTTTTTTGTCAACATCAATTTGTTGTCTGCTTGTATGAGGCAGTCGTCCAGGTACGGGTAAATTTGGATCCCCTGGAGCCTGCAATGAGCAATTACTGAAGCCAGGCATTTTGTGAATACTCTGGGCGCAGTAGATAAGCCAAAAGGCAATGCTGAGAATTGATAATGCTCTGGCCCTGCAAGAAATCTGAGGTATCTTCTGCAGCTGTGTCTGATATGGACATGCATGTATGCCTCCTTGAGGTCCAGAATAAATCAGCCAAGACCCCTTGCCCAGCATGGGAAGGAGTTGCTGTAGAGTCAGCATTTTGAACTTTGGTACTATGAGAAAGGTGTTTAATGCGGACAAATCCAGTATTGGTCTCCATTGAGTTTCTTTTCTTGGAACAAGGAACAGTCTTGAGTAAAACCCCTGGCCTTGTTCTTGTTGTGGAACTCTTTCTATTGCTTTTATCTGAGCAAGCAGAGAAATTTGCTTGATAGCCTCTGCCCTCTGGTTTTGTGGTAGGTTTGGCATGCCTTGTTTTCTTGGTAAGGTATGAAAATGGAACCTGTAACCTTGGTCTATAATGTCCAAAATCCATTTGTCCTTTGTCAATCTGTGCCAATTGTCTGAAAACAGAGATAATTTTCCACCCAAGGGAGCTTCTATTTGCTCTTTGGTAGGCGGACATAGAGGAAAGTCAGTCATTGAGATTGTGCCTGTGGGGCAGGGGAGACCCCTGTGTCACTTCTTTGGTTTGCTGGCTGCCATTGTCGTCCCCTGTAAGGACCTCTGTATTGTCCTCTTCCTCGGCCACGCCTGTTTTTACCCCTTTGAAAATTTTCAGGATTAGGAAAGGACCAGTTTTTTTGAAGGCCAATTCCTACTGAATCTGGGGGGCTGAACCTGGAGGAAATCTTTAACAGTCTGAACTGATTTTGCTTTTTCCTCGATGGACTTTTAACACATCTTTAGCATTAGCACCAAAAAGCTTATTCTTTTCCAAGGGTGCATCCAGACGTTTTGCCTTAACATGATCTGGTAGAGGTTGTTCTTTTAACCATGCATGTCTACGAATGACTGCCCCTGTCATAGCTGCCCTACATGAAGCTTCCAGTGCATCATATCCACACTGCAGAAAGTGATTGCTGACTTGCTGAGAGTTATGTACAGCTTCCTGCAAAGACTTCCTGTCTAAAGGATCAGGAGAGGCCAATGTTTTCTGTAAATCATCTAACAGGTAATCCTGATATTGTAACATATGAAAGAGGCAATTCAAAGCTCTCATAGATAAAGTAGTGGAGGTGTAGACCTTTTTCCTCCATCTCTCTAATGACCTAGCTTCCCTGTTGGAAGGTAAGGGATTCTTAGAGGTGGAAGCTGAAACACCTTTAGGTCCCTGAGAAATAGTTTCTAAATCAACAGTATGGGCCCTGAATAAATGGGAATGTGTTTCTGGGACCCTGTAATATCTGTCTGGCTTGGCTGGAGCAGGAGGAAGAGAATCAGGGGTAACACTGGAGTCAGAATATAAATCATCCAAAACATCAAGCACAGGAGGAATAGCTAAGGGCCTGTGCTGGGGCTTTTTAAGGAAAGTTCGAAGGCGCTTTCTGGAATCAGAATATTCCTGGCCTTGCCACTTGAAATGTTCCCTCATGGTATGCAGAACTTCCCCAAAAGAAATATCCTCAGGAGGGGAGGCCGAGGGGATGGAATCCTCTGCATCCGAGTCCTCATAGGTCTGGAAGGGCTCTTCCTGGCCATCGGAGTGGACAGAGTCCTCAGAATCTTCATCTGAAGGGATAGGGTCAGAGGGTTCAACCCGGGGCCTCTTATCAGAAGGAGGCTGGGATCCTTCTCTCAGGATGGGCCTGTGAACCACTAATCATGGAAATTAAGTCTGCGGCCATAGTCATGATTTGTGTCTCAGTAGTAGGCTGAGGTAAGGTTTTAGCAGTAAGGTGCTTGGTCTTGCTGGCTGCCTTAGCCCGAGTGTAGGCCTTAATAGACATGGCCATAGGAGGCCTGGCAGCTCCACGTGCAGGAGTGACCTTATCTACAGCAATGGTCTCGGGCATTTCCTCGGTTTCAGTATCTGGAGGAAAAACTATAACTGGCGTCGGAGTGGTATCTGGTATTGGAGTCGTCGGTAATGCGGTGTCTTCGGTTCGGAGTGGTGGAATAACAGTCTCGGGGGAACCGGAGCACTCACGGTAGGTTTTGGCGTGGAGTCGGTGGTAGACGCGGGCCGAGGATGTCGGTCCCGGTCTTTTCGTTTCTTGGGAGTTTGCGATGTCGGAAGTTCCGACGGCACTGTATAAGCAAATTTTTCGCCGAAAAAATCTTCAGCGAACTCCGCCCGGCGCCTGAGAGTGCGCTTATTGAAGCGAGCACAGGTGACACAGGCCGAGACGTCGTGGTCTGGGCCAAGGCAAGGAAGACAGTAAGAGTGGAAATCCTTATGAGGTATTTGTTTACCACAAGAAAGACAATTGTTAACTTTTTCAGTAATTTCTGACATCGGCTGAGGCAAGAAAAGGTCCCCAACAGGGTACTTAGCTTTTTTGATGACTTCGGAATCGAAGAATACAGGAGCTGACCGACTGGCACTTGCGAACTGCTTCTGCTTCGGGCACCGGGCGGCAAGAAAGACTGAAGAAAATGGCGTTGGCTGATGCTTATGTACTCCAGCCGCTCTGACGTCAGAAAGAAATGCGACATCAGCCGACGTCGGACCCAGACTTTGGAATCCGGCCGACCGAGGGCTGCCTGAGGCAGGACAACCCAGATGTTATGACTGCAGTTGCATTCTTGAAGGACATCATGGCTTTTCTTGAAAAGGTGGCTTTTGAGCAGTAGACATCTGAGTAGACTTAGCAGGAGGAAACTGCCTAGAACCCTTCTAACCTTTGGGAGGATGGTGAGGCTGTCTGAGAGCAAAGGCAGATTTAGATTGATAATTCCTCTGGAAATCATGGATAGGAAACACAGAAATATGTTCCAATTCCAGCAAGGCCTCACCTTTGTCCTGAAGAGATTTAAAAAATTAAGCAGCAGCAGAACCAAACAGGCTTTCATTACCAACAGGAGTATCCAACAATTTAGCCTTAATACCATCATGCAAAGTCAGGAGACGAAGCCAAGTGTAAAACAAAACCAAAGGCAGCAGTACTAGAGGATTCATCTGCTGCATCTAGAGGAGGCATCAGCTGCATCAAAATTACATTTAACAGCTCACCTTAGAAGAAGAGCCCAGTAAAGAGAGGGTCAAAGCCTTCCATTCAGAACCAGGAAGGTCAGAAATTGCCTGGGAAGCTTGAGAAAGAAGGGGTAAAACATATCTGGTCATATGGGTCTGGTAATTAATAGCCCAAAAAGCCAAGGTGGCAGCAGTATATACCTTTTTGCTTAGCCGTTCCAAAGCTCTACTGTCCTTGCCTGAAGGAAGTAGTTTAGTAGATGGCAAAAGATTAGGTTTGTCAGAAGAGAGAGGGAATATAGAAGGGTCAACAGAAGGATATTTGTATAGGTACTCACACTCATCCAGCACCATGTAAAATCTGTCAGGTTTCGTAGAGGCTGGAGGTTGAGAATCTGAGGCCTCAGGGGCTACTGAGAAGGTATCTGGAAGGGCAGCCAAGACTGGAGGTACAGTAGAGGGCTTAGGGGACTCCATCTGGAGGAGCTCACAATTACCTCTTTTGAATGTCAGAAATCCAAGAACTGTCCATTTAAAATATTTCATCATACTAAACAGTAACACTACAGGACAGTTTTTCTAAGGGGGAATCTGTGCTAATAGAATCTTCCAACTCATAGCCATAATCCAAGGGAGAAGGGATCTGAGAGGAATTTGCCAAAGATTCCCCCCATAATCCAAATCATCTTCAGAGGAGTGCTGCTCTCTGGGCCTCTTGACTGGGGTGGAAGAAGAAGAGGAAGGGGGAGCAGATAAAGAAAGTCATTTGGGAGATTTTAAGGCCATTAGTGCATTAAACAACCACTGGGTAAAATCCTGTCATTCACGCTGGGGATCTTTAGCAGCACGGGAAACCTTTTTTTTGTGGGATGTCTGCCCTAAATACCCTAGGAGGTTTAGAGCCTTGCCTACACTCAACCAATGTAGTAGGAATCTCCTCCTAAACATGTGTCTGCGGTATCCCCCCCCCCCCCCAGTCCTGACTATGTGGGGTCTTGGGGACAAATGCTTGGCAGATAGAAAGAACACTGCATATGGTCGTGAGAAGCACCCACAAAACAGAAACTGCTCATGACTATCTATATGGGGAATCTGACTTCCACGCTGATATTTTCCTTTTCTAGAGGATATGTAAACTTACAAAAATTAAGAGAGAAACAAGATAAAAAGAAAGCCCAATGGGGCACCTGTATGAAACACGGCTCGATAACCACCACAGGAGGACAGTTCAGACAGACGATCAACGATGGCATTTGTACTGACAGCAAAGAAGTTCTAAGGTATGTTCATCCATATGTCACCTTCATGCTGTATGCCTTGAGTGGGGAGCAAAAAATGACACACGGAGTCTATAAAATCCTAAGACTATTATACTGGCTGGATGTTGGACTACCTTTGGCAGGGAATCCCTTTTGCAAAGAATACTGCAACAGTGATATGGAAGGACATACACTGGGCCAGATGGGAGTCAACACACAGATTTTGGGGGATTTCTTCTGAATCTTCAGAGGTACCCTGGACATTAGTGGAAAGGGTGGAAAAGCATACAGGAAACATTCCTGTTCAATAAAAAGAAAAGGCATTTGTCTTCTAGGCTTTCTTGTATGGAGTACTGCAGCAGAAGCTTGCCAGCTGATTGTTTAGAGAGGAGGCCAAAAAGTCTGAGGAAATCTTGACAGATGGATCAAATCCTGGAAGACCCCTTGATCTAATTTCCATCTGTGAGGGTCTGCCCTTGTTGCTCAGCTTGTCTGCCACACAGTTTTACTCTGATAGAAGGCAGGATGCCAGAGATGAGACTGTGCTATTTACTAGCAGTGGGATTAACTAAAGCTATAGCTGCTGGATCAGGTTTGGGAAGAGTGTATAAAAAATTTAAAAGACTGAGGGAACTTTAGATATCCTATCTGCCTTTTTAGGGGGCATCTGGTTGACTATAAGGAAAAAGCAGGCAGTAACACACATCCTCCACAGCTGACAGAACTGCAACAATAGCTGATGGTTTGGGAAATTCCTTCTGTAACAGCTTATAGTATTTTCTGAGGGATTGAGAAACCTCAGTGTTCTCCAACTGAAACCACTGGATAATTCTGGAAACAGTCTCAAAGAAAGATAAACTCAGAGGGAGAATCAGAAACAGAGCTCTCTCCTTTGAGTCTGAATCAGAAATCTGAGGAGAAAAACTTGTATCTGTCCCTTCATCTTCCTGTGCAGATTCAGAATACTGAATCTTTTCAGGAAAAGAGGTACCCCTCTTTCTTTTATCAGAAACTATTTTATACTCTTTCCTTTATCAAACTATTTTATAAGGATCTGTAGTCTGAATTGAACTCAGAGCCAGACTCAGTAAATTAATCCTGTCCAAGGATACGTGAGGAGTAGATACACGTTTAGTTACTTTTGGTTTCTTTTTGATAGGAAAAATGGGACCAACAGTGTTATTAATGACAGCAGCAGCTTTCCCAGGGATGGCACAACATTCTAACAGAACAGGGAAGCCTTCCCTGTTCCCTCTCCCAGTACCAGCAAGAGTCTCTCTTCCCTTGCACACTGAGGGGACCCCCACAGCTGCAGAGGATGTCGCTAAACCCAGGTCCATAATGGTTGTAGGTGCTACAGAGGAATCCGTGGTTAAAGACAAGCAGTCTGAGGTACAACTAATGGCTGCAGCAGACTCCTCAACCTGCAGCTAAAGCAAAATGCTAGTGCAATAGTGGAAAGTGTTGTTTGCTTAACTTTTTATTTTTGTGGCTGGAAGAAGGACTAACCGTGGGACTGGCAGTTTGTTCCATGGTCAAGCCAACAACGGTGCCTCTTTGCTAGGGAAAACAAGCAGCAAGAGCCAGTAAAAATTTAAGTCTATAAAAGTCACTTTTTTTTACAGAAAACCACAATAAAAAGCACATTAAAACACTTTGGCTGTCCTCAAAAGTAAAATAAACACAATTTCTCAAGAGAAAACATGTTTTTTTAAATAATTTAAATAACTTTTAAACTGACAGGAAAAATAAGCATTTAATTTTAAAAGTACAACACAGTCTCATGACAGTCCATTAAAACACATACTTCTAGCTTTAAAATAACTTTCCTGAACGTGAAAGTGTTAGCAAACAATTTTTTTTTTTTTGACACAGGAAAGTTCCACCCCCACCTCCCCCCAAAGGGAACTTATCTGCCAAGCATGGCATAAGTCAGCAGTCAATCCTCAAAACCCTCATTGAAGCATACTCTTCAGCAGTAAGAAAACTCTCAAGGGCTTGGTGCCCAAACCTGTCTTTTTAGTCAGCTCAGCTTGAGCTGCCTAACAGTTTGGGGGCATGGAAGATGCCCTGAAGCTTAAACAGCTGGCAGGCTGTTATATCTCTGCAGGATATAACCAATATAGCTTAGGTTACTATAGCAGTGATCAATATGACGAACATCAACCATTACCCAGTGAAGAGGTCTCCCTCTAAATAAGATTAGGCAGTATTATTTTACAAAAAGAAAAAAGCAACACAGTTGAGTATGCATATTAATGTCAATATCTAAAATATGCAAACTGTAGAAAAGTACTGAGAAATATAGAGCTAAGTGTGCCTCTTATACTAGCATGTGCTGCAATGGGGGTAGAACACCGTGAGCAAAGGAAACAGTAAATGAAAGAACTTAAAGGGTCCACAGAAGGGATGATCTCAACCATTATACACTAAAACACCTCCTCAGCCTAACATCTGACAGTATTAATTTATAAAGGTGCATAACACTAGGCGTCATTATTTATTTATTTACCAGGAAAGTCCGACTTGGAATGAGCCAGTTTTCAGTGGAGGCCCGGGGAGAAACGCTCCAGACGCATGTCTTTGAAATGTCAGTCCAGCCTTGGCAGGGGATCCCTATTGTAAAGAATATTGCAAAAATGATAAGATCTTGCACAACTGTACTTTTTCCAGTAAACATTAGCTTAAGGAAAAAAGTAAACAATTAGCTTAAGGAAATAAGTAAAGTTGTATAAGGTACTCATCATAACAGTAGATGACTCCATCATTCTTATATAGGTTACTACCCTGATGTAAAAGTCATGCAGTGGGTACTGAATCCTTATACAGCAGTAACGTGCATGAGGGATATGGACTGTCCCCTGGCAATCAAATTACCATATAGTAGGTCAGTATACCAAAGCCTTTAGGTTGCTTTAAGGCACGCCATACATCACACATATGCTCCCCACGTATAGCATATGGCAAAAAGGTGACGTCTAGACATACCATCCTCAGAACTGAGAGTCCCAGTAGAAACAGCAGTCCAAGGAAAAGAGAGGTAACCAGTCCATCCAGAAGGCGTAAAAAACAGGGGGAAGGAGGGAGTGAACCCCAGGCTTTGCAGAAGGGAAGCAGCAAACTGAAGATGCTGCAGTAGAATCTCTAGAGAAAATGTCTGAAGCAGATCATCTAAGTAGACAAAGTCTTGTATCCCCCTTAGCCTGCAAAAAGCAATCACAAGAGCAAGGCATTTGGTGAATACCCTCGGCACAGTAGAAAGGCCAACGGACAAAACACAGAAATGAAAATGCCAAGAAGCAACACAGAAAAAAGTAAAATCTTCCTGAAAAGGGCATGAATGGGATTGCGAAGATAACCATCCTTGAGGTCCAGAAACACTAGAAAGGCCAGAGGAAACAGCAGAGGGAAAAAAGTCTGAAGGGACAATATCTGAAAAGAAAGGACCTTCAGAAAGGTGTTCAAATGAAAGAGGTCTAGAATGGTTCTCCAAGTGCCCTCTTTCCTGGGAACCAAAAACATTCTAGAGTAAAGATCTTGAAGCACCGCTAGAAAGAAAGCAACCATTTCTGAGGAGGCTTCAGAATGCCTCTGAAAGGGGGAAGAGATTTCCAGACCATGTAATACCCTAGGCGGATAACGGAAAGAATCCAAAAATCCTGAGTAATATTTAACCAAACTAGAAGAGATGGGGAAAGATGAAGAGAAAGAGGAATGTGGCTAGGAAGAACAGAATAGTCAGTCAGCACCTGGTTTGTCAGAAAAAGAAGATTTCTGGGTCAAAGGAGTCTGGGTAGCTTTAGCAGGAGGAGCCCTTTTACCCTCTCCACCTTTTACTCTTGGGAGGAGGGTGAGCCTGCCTATGAACAAAGGCTGGGTTATTAAGGTAATTTCTGTGAAACTTAGGCACAGGGGAAAAAAAACATGTTTAAAGTTCCTGCAAAACCTTGCCCTCATCCTGAAAAGACAAACAAATGAGCAGCAGCTGCACCAAATAAGTGTTTGTGATCAAGAGGAGCATCCATCAACTTGGCCTTAATATCATCAGGCAAAGGTTGAAATGGAAGCCAGGAATATCTCCTCAATACAGAAGCAATAGCAGCAGCTCTGGAAGAAGCATCTGCTGCATCATAAGTGCACTTGATAGAATGGCAAGACACCTGAGAAGTCGTCCCAACAAGTCTTTACTTCAGAATCAGGAAGATCTGAAATAACCTGACAGGCCTGAGAAAGAACAGCCAAAATATATCTGGACATACGGGTCTGGTAATTGACAGCCCTAAGAGCCAAGGCAGCAGAGGTATAAACCTTCTTACCTAGCCTTTCCATAGTTCTACTATCATTATCAGAAGGAAGGTATTTTGTAGAAGGCAATAACTGAGATGGCCTATCAGATGTCACAGACACCAGATGCGTAAGATGAAGGACATCTATAAAGGAATTTGCAATCCTCAAGAACGCTGTAAAACCTATCAGTTTTTCTGGGGACAGGGGGCTGGGAATCTGGAGCCTGAAATGCAGCAGAAAAGGCACCCAACAAGGCAGCTAAAACAGAAGGGACAGCAGAAGGTCTAGAATAGTCCATTTGCAGAAGTTCGTAAAACCTGTTCTGCACCTCAGAAACCTGAGCACAATCCCATTTAAAAAATTCCATCATCTTGGAAACTGTGCTCCCGAAGGAAATCTCCTAAAAGGAGTACTAGGACTACTACACTCCACTGCCTCAGAACCGCAGTCTAAAGGGGAAGGAAACCGGGATGAATAAGCATGCGATTCCTCATCTGAATCCATGCCTTCCCTCAGAGGGATCCTGTTCCCTAGGTCTTTTAAGAGAAGTTGAGGACCAGGTGGAGCAGGAACAGAAACTCCTTGAGGAAATTTCAAAGCTAAAACGGCATTAAACAAACCCCGAGTAAAATTCTACCACTCACTCTGATGGTCCTTAGGAGTAGGAGAAACATGCTTCATTTTTGATTTTTCAAAGGGACGTCTACCCTGTAAAACTTAGAAGGTTCAGATGCCGGATGGCATTCCAGAATCATAGTCAGAATCTCCTCTCTAACCAGAATTCAAGGAACTGTAAATCAGCCGCAGTTTCCCCTGAACGTCCGGACACCTGCGAAGCCTCCAGGGATGTACGCGAAGTTGGATCCATGCCGGCCTCCAAAAGGGTCAAGGCAGAGGAATCCAAAGGAGGAGCCAGGTGATCCTCTGTGCTTTTACTATCCTCAGCAGAGATGTCCAGCAGAGGCGGCATAGAAAAAGATCTGAAACTGCTTGGTGAACCAGCAACGAAGCGGGTGTTCAGACAGACGATCAAACGATGGTGCTCAGATTGGCGGGAAATAAGTTCAGATGATGGTACATCAAGATGTCACCTTTATAACCTACTCTATATGCTGGGAGCATGCGTGTGACTTATGGAGTACCTTAAAGCAACCTAAAGGTTTTGGTACACTAAGGCACCAAAGTTGCACACTGGAAATCAGTCACAGTACTTTATTGCAGAAAACAAACGGTAAGCGCTTTCACAACTTGATGTTGCTTCATCAGACCACATCACTACAACTGATGCTTGGTTAAATACTAAGACAATTAGTATGGCATCACAATTTAAAGAAATATTTCCCCACAAACATAAAAACATATACCAATATCTATAAGAAAAATGCATAAAAGATATAGAAGGGTGTACAAATATACACAATAAAATATTTTAAATGTTTAAAAAAGGGGGGATGTCATCCCTAATGGTTATTGGTGATAATTAAAATATATATATATATATATATATATATATATATATATATATATATATATATACACATACATACATATACACACACATTTTGTGCACATATAACCATAATAATACAATAAAAACTCATACTTAGTGTTTAAGGCGCCTTGCCTTAAGGTAAGGAACTAATGAGGTACAACCATTCAAACCAGGTTATCTATCTGCTTGTAACTTGGTGATCCATTGTTGTTCTAATTCTTCAGTGTGGTTTTCTATATCAACACCTCTATTTGTCCTTACTATCTGTTGTAAGATTAAAAATTTAAAACAATGACTACTGTCCGTATTCAGGACATGATTAGCTAGAGCATTTGATTGCTTCTGGTTCCGTATGTCCCTTATATGTTCTAACATTCTTTCTTTAAAGCTCCTTTTTGTTTTGCCTACATAATAGGCATGGCATACTTGGCAAAAACAAAAATAAACATCGGCACTTTTACAATCATAACAATTCTTCGTATAAAGTTTAAAACATTTCACAGGATGAATGTACTCATTTTTAGTGTAGACATGCTGACAAGCAGCACAATTCCTGCACGGAAAAGTGCCCTGTCTGTTTGAGAAATTCTTTCTAAACGACTGATGTTCTCTATTACATAGCTGCTGCTTTAAAGACGCATTATTTCTAAAACTGAAGTTTGGGGTGTCACCAACTGTGGAAACCAGCCCTGGTATTTCATGTAGTAAATGCCAATTCTTTTTAATAATTTCCGTATACTTATTGATGTCACTTGCAAATCTAAAAAACTATTCTAAACTTATTTCTATCAATACTTGTATCATAAGATATACTTGTATCAGCACCATAACAGCTCATGTATGGTTTACATCTAGTAGATCTCAATTTCCATGCATCTGCTATCACTCTAGTAATTTCTGAGCTAGAATAGCCTCGTTTGAAATTCGTCTTGCAATTTATTTAAAGCAACTACTGCCTCTTCATCATTATTGTGTAGGCATAGGGTTCTATAGACTTGTCCTTTAAGGACATTTCTAGGTATGTGTCTCGGGTGCATGCTTGACCTGTGAAGACAGGCATTGGTTCTTGTGGGTTTGTGTTAAATACTAGTTCTTACCTGCTTTAAGTCAGTATGGGTGACACTCACATCCAAGAAGTTAACACATGTATCAGAAAAAGTAAAGGTAAACTTCAAAAAGTCTGTAGTGCTATGCAAGTAATCAATGAAATTACTGATATTTCCACCATGCCCTTTCCACAAGACAAAAACGTCATCCACGAAACGTACGTACCAGAAAATATAGCCAAAAAATGGATTAACATCTGACAAAACATATTGTTCTTCCCATTGTACTAATGACAGATTGGCGTAGCTGTTAGCACACGAAGTGCCCATAGCTACGCCAATCTGGTCTGATGAAGCAACATCAAGTTGTGAAAGCGCTTACCGTTTGTTTTCTGCAATAAAGTACTGTGTACTGTGACTGATTTCCAGTGTGTAACTTTGGTGCCTTAATTTACTTTTGCTGTTGTGTGTTTTGGGCACCCAAGTGTACCTGAAGCCGTTGAGTTTGTATCTTCAGTTCCTATTTTTATTCGGCTAAGGACACACTGTACATGGATATAATATGGACATGGATACCAACCAAGAATCATCTAATGAACATAGTCGATTTTTAAAGCTTCTTGAAGTACCAGTGAATCCATTATTAAACACTGATGTACAGGCAAGTACAGTGGCTATTGGTTCAGAGATGGAAAAAATGCTTGAGTTCCAGGCACAATATAGAGGGCTAGAAAACCTCCTATATAAGTACAAACGACTACAATGGCAAAGACTACACCTACAAGCTTCATTGGAAGCTAAAGTAATACCTCGAGGTCTACGTATATTAAATATGCCAACTTATGGGAATACATATCCTGAACTCTTACGTAAGTGGCAAGAATTGAATTTATCTTTTAGCTCCAAGTATATGGAGCTTCTTACAGAGTTCTTTACACCTCTTGAAAATGAGCTGAAAACTGAAATTGTGACACTAGAAAACCAGATATCTGTAACCTTTCCTGCTACTATTACCCTTAATAAAATGGGCCAGTTGCATGAAAGCATCAGTGCCTATGAGAAAAAGCTTCAAAATGTTAAATTAAATAAATTAAATAAAGATAAAACTGATTTTAGAAACAATAATGTCTTCTCATGGCCAAGAGACCATATAAATAGAACCCCTTCGTATAATCCTGTTACAGTGAATAGAGAGACTAGTAGGACACTAATTACTGATACACAGGCTTCCACTTCTGGTTTTCATGCTAACGAGACGAGGGAAAGCATGGCAATACAACAAACTGACCAAGAACATGTTAATTCTAGTGTTCCTACTCTCCAAGTTGCATCCTTTGCTTCTATCGTGAATGGGAATACATCTACATCGAATATGGACAAAAATTCGAAGTCAGAAGAACGAAGGAATGCAAACACTATAGGTAAGACTCCAATAGACACTTTACAAGCAAATGCCACAGATACTAGCATTTTTTTTTAGAGAATTTGAAAGTGGGAGAATTCACTTTGAAAGCAGCTCTCCCATTCAGAGCTTGAGCCAAGAGCAATCCCAATATGGGAAAGACAGCAAGGGAACATCAAATGGACAGAACTGCACACTTTTCAAAGAAAAGGAGGATGTAAGAACTGATCTTATTAACATTTCTTCCTTTACTCTAACTAATGAACAGAACAGTTTGCTTAATAAGGGTTTGTCTTTTATAGGTTCATATAGGTTCATAGGTTCATACTAGGCTATCTGCCCGAGGGCATTTATAAGCCTAGCCCATAGTTTTGTGGCTTACGCCACCCCTTAGTTTGGAGAAACTATGCCCATTATTTAGCTGTGCCTCTGTCGAGCAGTGACACTGAGGTAATACCTGCCAGGAAGGCAGATTTAACTGAAATGTTAACAGACTTGAAATTGCTTGGTAAGAATTTATCGCTAAAATGCATGTTTCGTAATAATGAAAATGTCAATGTAAATATATACGAGAAACCTAGCACTTTTGTACCTCCTACCCCTCCAGGCATACAAAGATTTTTAGACATCTGTGAAAATGCTTTTAATGAAGCTTATACTCCTCCTGGTATGCAAGGCTGTACCTTTCATAATTTAAATGCAGAAGAATATAGGGCTCTACATGAATTGCAGGATTTACATTCCCTTATTATTAAACAAGCAGACAAAGGTGGTAAAATTGTATTAATGGACAAAGATTTATATGTTAACCAGATGAAGGTTTTGCTATTAGATACTTGCACCTATCAAATGCTGACAAAAACAGCTGTAATTGCTATCACTGATAAAGTGTCCTTTTTAGTGTTTGATTTATTGATTATTTTTTTATTTTTATTTATTTAACATTTGTTGACCGGGAATGTCCGACTAGGTTCCACAGAGCCTGTTTTCAGCGGAGGCCCGGGGAGAAATTCTCCAGATGCATGTCTTTGGAATGTGGGAGGAAACCGGAGTACCCGGAGGAAACCCACGCGAACACAGGGAAAACATGCAAACTCCACACAGAAGGCACCCCAGCCGAGAATCGAACCGAAGAACCACAGGATTACAGGATTACAGGACTAATTGATGAATCCTTATTCAATTATTTTTCAGTACAAAAACCTCTAGTTCCTAGGATTTATGGACTCCCTAAAATCCATAAATATCCCACGGTTCCTCCTTTACGCCCTATTGTATCAGGAGCAGGATGGTGCACTGAGCGCCTATCTATTTATGTAGAAGGTATTTTACATGAGTTCTTGGATAGCTGTTATACAGTTCTTAGAGATACAAAAATGTTTTTACAGTGGTTGCAAAACAGAATGGAAACCATTGATAATGATGAAGAATTTGTATTCCTTACCATGGACATTGAATCTCTTTTTACTAGTATTCCAAATGTTTGGGGAATTGAAAAAATAAGAGAATTCCTCTATATGAATAAGAACCTGACTACTAATAAGATTATGCTAGTCTGTGCACTATTGGAGATTATACTTGAAAATAACATTGTAACCTTTCAGGATCAATTTTTTCTACAAAAGATTGGCGTAGCTATGGGCACTTCGTGTGCTAACAGCTACGCCAATCTGTCATTAGTATGATGGGAAGAACAATATGTTTTGTCAAATGTTAATCCATTTTTTGGCTATATTCTCTGGTACGTACGTTTCGTGGATGACGTTTTTGTCTTGTGGAAAGGGCATGGTGGAAATATCAGTAATTTCATTGATTACTTGCATAGCACTACAGACTTTTTGAAGTTTACCTGTACTTTTTCTGATACATGTGTTAACTTCTTGGATGGGAGTGTCACCCATACTGACTTAAAGCAGATAAGAACTAGTATTTATCACAATACCCACAAGAACCAATGCCTGTCTTCACAGGTCAAGCATGCACCCGAGACACATACCTAGAAATGTCCTTAAAGGACAAGTCTATAGAACCCTACGCCTACACAATAATGATGAAGAGGCAGTAGTTGCTGTAAATAAATTGCAAGACGAATTTCAAACAAGAGGCTATTCTACCTCAGAAATTACTAGAGTGATAGCAGATGCATGGAAATTGAGATCTACTAGATGTAAACCATACATGAGCTGTTATGGTGCTGATACAAGTATATCTTATGATACAAGTATTGATAGAAATAAGTTTAGAATAGTTTTTAGATTTGCAAGTGACATCAATAAGTATACGGAAATTATTAAAAAGAATTGGCATTTACTACATGAAATACCAGGGCTGGTTTCCACAGTTGGTGACACCCCAAACTTCAGTTTTAGAAATAATGTGTCTTTAAAGCAGCAGCTATGTAATAGACAACATCAGTCGTTTAGAAAGAATTTCTCAAACAGACAGGGCACTTTTCTGTGCAGGAATTGTGCTGCTTGTCAGCATATCTACACTAAAAATGAGTACATTCATCCTGTGAAATATTTTAAACTTTATACGAAGAATTGTTATGATTGTAAAAGTGCCGATGTTGTTTATTTTTGTTTTTGCCAAGTATGCCATGCCTATTATGTAGGCAAAACAAAAAGGAGCTTTAAAGAAAGAATGTTAGAATATATAAGGGACATATGGAACCAGAAGCAATCAAAATGCTCTAGCTAATCATGTCCTGAATACGGACAGTAGTCATTGTTTTAAATTTTTAATCTTACAACAGACAGTAAGGACAAATAGAGGTGGTGATATAGAAAACCACACTGAAGAATTAGAACAACAATGGATCACCAAGTTACAAGCAGATAGATATCCTGGTTTGAATGGTTGTACCTCATTAGTTCCTTACCTTAAGGCAAGGCGCCTTAAACACTAAGTATGAGTTTTTATTGTATTATTATGGTTATATGTGCACAAAATGTGTGTGTATATGTATATGTATATATATATATATATATATATATATATATATATATATATATATATATATATATATATTTTAATGATTATCACCAATAACCATTAGGGATGACATCCCCCCTTTTTTAAACATTTAAAATATTTTATTGTGTATATTTATACACCCTTCTATATCTTTTATGCATTTTTCTTATAGATATTGGTATATGTTTTTATGTTTGTGGGGAAATATTTCTTTAAATTGTGATGTCATACTAATTGTCTTAGTATTTAACCAAGCATCAGTTGTAGTGATGTGGTCTGATGAAGCAACATCAAGTTGTGAAAGCGCTTACAGTTTGTTTTCTGCAATAAAGTACTGTGTACTGTGACTGATTTCCAGTGTGTAACTTTGGTGCCTTAATTTACTTTTGCTGTTGTGTGTTTTGGGCACCCAAGTGTACCTGAAGCCGTTTGAGTTTGTATCTTCAGTTTTGGTACACTGGCTGTATGTTGGCCTGCCTTTGGCAGATGATCCTTACTGTAAAGAATATTGCAACAGTGAAATGGAAGGACATCACCTATGGTGAAACCACTCCAGTGTGTGATGCCTGCTAAAAAAAAAAACATTGGACCACAGCCACCAGAGACCCTCAGAAATTACAACAAAGGCTGCAGAACTCCTTCTACAGTGAAGCCTAATTAAATGCTGCATTGTCTTACTTGTTGAATCACAACAAAACCCTACACAGTTCATTAGACAATTCAAAATTCTTTGCTTAATAACAGGAATGTTCAGTTTATTATGCACAAAAAAGATGAGTGGTTGACTGGACTTTGTGAATTCTTCAGTCTTGCATATGTATACAGTTTTTCATCATATACGGTCTATGCAGTGTAAAATGCTCTTTTTTATTGCAAAGATGAGAATAAAAAGGAGACAGATCTAAGATACAATCCAGCAATTGCAACAAGCTAAAGAGAAACCAGAAGAACTGATATGTCATCTCCATAACAAAAAAAAAATCATATGGACTTTTTATCTATTTATTGTTTAAGAAACTCCTGAAATGAGTGAGACACAAATGCATACAGAATGCCCCCACCCCCTCGCCCATCCATGCTCTTGCCAGAGTATTACAGCACCTTCAATAAATGAGGGTCAGAACATATACAAGTGATACAAGCGATGTGAAAAGATCCAGATCAAGATTTCCCACGATGATTACTGTTAAAATCCTGTAGAATGAGCTGCTATTCTTGATACAGCTGAAATACTCAGCTCAAGCAGTCTATAAGCATGCTGTGTATTTCCAGAACATGAGACTACTGTTAAATTAAAATCCACAGAAAATATCAAATCTATATGGTGCACAGCCAAACATCAAGATCTTCTGCTTATTTCTTCACATTACTGTGATTTTGTCAGTGACCATCTGTACGACACCTGGGAGAATAGAGAGCTTGGATGCACAGCTGGATGCACAGATCATCTAAAACTACCTGTAATATTTCCTACAGACTGATGGCCTGTTGGACCCTGGTCCATGTCTTCACATAAGCCCTCTAATCAGGGTCTTAAAGCATCAGTCTTCGTAGCAATGTTCAGCAGTGGCCCAAATAAGTCTATCTAGCTACAGTTATCCACCAATGAAGTTGTTTTGCAACAAGATACTAGTGAAGCTCTTGGTCAAAACACTCCACAGTCTGATCTTACAGATTCTGGAGATAATGCCGTACAAGTGCAGTCTGTTGCTCTGAGGAATTACAAAGAAAGCTGGCAAAAGGCTCAGCTGTAACATTCTGACCTAAAGTGTAGAGGCAAAACACTCTGAAAGAAGGATTTATTTATTTTTACATTTCTTAAATGGGAAGTATAAAGGTCGGAAGACCCTTTTCAGGCATGACCCAGGCTGGAAGGCACAGACCATTTGAAACAATGAGACAATAATAATAAAATTGGCAAAATGAGACTCTGTACCCAATTTGCAGTCGAGAATTCTTCTGCCAGATGGTGTCAAACACAAGTGAATCAAATCCTGCGCTTTCTGGCTGAACGCAAGTCAGACACAGTCCATAAAACAGGATATATAGAAACTGACCATCACCTTCCAAATGGAACAAGCAAAAATCAACCAGTCATACCACAAGGACAAATATGGACTACTTACGCAGAGCACTTAAATAATAAATAAATTCAACATTTGTTTACTGGGAAAGTCCAACTTGGAACTGAGCCAATTTTTAGCAGAGGCCCAGGGAGAAATGCTCCAGACACATGCCTTTTGAAGGTGGAAGGAAACCGGAGCACTTGAAGGAAAGCCACATGAACACAGGGAGGACATACAGACTCTGCACAAAAGGCACCCCAGCTGAGTATTGAACCGGCGAACCTCTTGTTGTGAGGCGACAATGCAAACCGCTGCATCACTGTGCCATCCATAATATATCACACATATCTCAAGGTAGGCACTTTCAGATCACTCTGAGAAGCTTATGGACCAAACAGGAGAAATGCAGGCCAAAAATGTTAATGTCCTACATAGAATCTAACCATCTGTGAAAATGAAACATGGGAGCATGCTTCAGGTCTACTCTGAGAACGTCGTCTTAAAATAACTGGGGCATAATGGCTGAAACTGTCAGCATCCTCCACTTCCCAGTCTTGAAGTGTTTGCTAAGACAGCACAAATCCTGACTAACTCTACAGAAAGCTTTCCTTTTGATGCAAGGCAGAATCTAAGTAATGTCATACACTTAGTATGAAGAAAGCACTCCTCTTGAAACACAATTCCTTAACATTTTGCACTAAACAGAGGTTGCCCTAATCTAGAGACTTGAATATCTTTTAATTAGTTGTCTGTGAAGTACAGGGACAAATTAATTTTAGTGGTCAAATTTGAGCAGTCTCCAAACTAAACCTTTTGCCAAAACTTCTTTTCAATTTGGAAAGCATGTCCAATTGTCTGTTGCCTCACCAAAAGACTTTTGAAAAGGGGCAAAGAAAAGACAGTAAGGTAAAAAAAAAACACTCTCCCCCTGTCAGAGCTATACAGCAAGATGCAGTGAATCATTTAGAACTCTCTGTCTGAAATAGGGGCAGTGAACTGCAAATACAACTGACCCTTGCATTATCCAAAATCTCAGCCCCTACTACAAAAGGTATTGACCTACTAATTGATTCCACAATAAGGCACGGCCCAATCCAAACTTTTCTAAAAGCAGAATTTCTTATGTCTATGCAGAATATCGAAGAGAAAAAAAAATGTGTGTATAAACAATTAGATACAGAGCCTAACTTTTAACTTTATTCTTCATATCATGCTATCAGTGAAACTGCACCCATAATCAGAAACAGCAGCAGACAGGGACCAAATTTTATAAATAACTTACAGAAAATGTGTCCCATTATCCTAAATTGCCTACTAGCTATAATAGAAAAATGCAGCTGATTTTACTGCAAATAAATTGTCTACTACTAAAAGCAGTAGTTAGATTTAAAAATGTTTATATTCTAGACTAGAATCCTGCAGTAGACAGACAGATTGCTCATTTACATACTGCGGGTAATGTATCACAACTAATAACAAATGTAATGCTTTTTTTCAGACATGCTAGTAGAAAAAAATGCAGCTTTTCGTAACTATACTATCATAAATTGTAATCTGCTATTTGTCTAAAGCTTAGACAAAGCACTCTTAGCTGCAGCAAAGTCGAGCTGTTCCATATCAAAATAGAATGGCATAAAATCAACAATCATACCTATATAGAGATTTTTACCTATATATGGATTTTTTTTCTATATGCCTTTCGGTCTGCTTGCTAATCACTGGTCTTTCTCCCATGAGTTGCAACAATTCATTCACTGCCAGTAAAGGTGCAGCCAGTGACTCAGGCTACAGCCAAATGGAGAACGCAGCCATCCATGTGGTCAAGACGGTTGCTTTACACAGTGCTGCTTACAGATCATCAGCCATTCCTGCAGCCTACTATCTACTGAGCGAGTCACAAGCCACATGCACAGATCAACTATACCAGAAGCTCAAAGGACTAGAGAAGATACATTATAGCAATATCGAACCTCCATGCAGCCTTGGAGATCTGAATGATTTGCAATCCCCTCGCTGTTGCCTCCATCTTGGCCTGTCCGTGAACCCACATGGACACCCTTCATTTAAAGCAGTCATTTATTTATTTTTTTTGTTTGTTTAAGCTCTAGTTCCTCATATAAATATCCAGTGCCAGCAATCACATCAGGAAGCTATCTACTCCTTCCTAATACACAAATATGCTGCAATATATGTGCCAACGAAGGCTATTGTCACTACCCTGAAAGCACCAAGCTCATGTTCTCCTTCAGTTTTTGGGCTATGTTGGACATCATGGGTGTATCCACCCACTAGAACCAGTCTCTCACCCAAAGACAGGCAAAGAGCATTCCTACCCCCACCCCCTTCAGCTCTTCCAGCCCTAGTGCCACTAACTGAATTTGAGTGGTTTTGCTTGCAGGCAGGGCTCGGTCCATCTACACCACAGAGCTAGGTCAGAACAGTCAATTCATAAGACATGAATGAAAACCCTAAAGGACAATGAAACAATGACATGTAATGCCAGGAACAGTACACGTCATTTCTCTTAAATCCTCTCAAGTTTCATGCAGGGCAGTTTGCTGACACATGCAGCTAGCATCCACTTACAAAGCCCTAATAAAATTAACCTAAGTTTTAACTTTACATCATGTTATCAGTGAAACTGCATCATGATCAGAAACCACACAAAAGCAGGCTTTTCTGTACGCCATTTAAAATGCTCTGATGCAAGTTCTGACAAAAACATTCAGATTATCTGGCTAGCAACCTTCCTCTTCCATACTGTACTCAGACATTTCATAATCAGAATCATTTTCTTCCATTACATAATCTGATTGTGAGAACAGAGAATGGTGAACTTTGCCATATTCTGTACTCCAAAAGCAAACAAAAAGCTTTCATCTAAATTCCAGATGATCAAATTCAAAACAGTAACATCCATACTGATCAGAAACACCACTACCAGTAATATCAGTGAATCAGACATTCAATACATCAGTCCTCTCCATGGGCAGCAAATTCAGAATACTTCAGTGTGTTTTAAACTGGCACAGCAACTACTTGACTCACGTCTCTATGTCTACCAAGTTCAGTCTGATACACTAACTCACTAGAAGTGGCTGCCTCTCACATATGTATGTTTAGTTTTACAGACTTCAAGGCATGTTTAAACACTAAAACATAGCATGCTTAGGGAGTAACCAGTTAAGCTGGAAAAAATAAGTCCCAGAGCTTTTTTCACTTTTAGTAGATAATGAAGCCTGAAATTCATTTTTGAAAAGTTGTATCCAAAACAATGCAAACGTGTCAGAAATAACATGCAACAGCTACTGCAGTCTTGCTAATCAATACGAAAAAGAAACCTTAATAAAGTTAACATTTCTTTAACATTTACTTGCATTTGCTTATCAGAAAGGTTTGACTGGGTCGAGCTGGACCCCTTTTGAGCAGAGGCTCAGGGAGAAAAGCTCCAGTATTATATTTAGAGAGAAAAGCTTACAAAGAGATTATAGCAGACAATACACAAGTACAGTGTTTAAAGTAAAGTGGTCAAATAAAGCAATATCAACATACATATTTATTGGGATGGATAGAAACGGTACACCAACTATAATAAAAAAATCCACTTTAAGGATGTCAAGCAATAAGGCATAAGAAAACAGTAGGTTAAGCAGCTGGAAAGGTATTACAGCTGAAATTACAAATAAGATTCAACTAGAAGTGATAAACTATAGGCTAGGTGTGTGTACAGACTTCTTGCATTGGTTGGGAATCGAACCCGGGTCAACTGCTTGGAAGGCAGCTATGCCCACCACTATACCACCAATGCTACTATACCACCAATATGTGACAAGCAACAACTGCAAAAAGAAGAAAAGTCAAAAAAGGGGACTGCAGTGAAGTAGTAGTTAACATAAGCCAGTTGTGGAAGTGTGGGACTAGGAGTACAAGAAGAGAAAGAGATAATTAAATGTTGACAGAAATCCAAATGGTTGAAATATGTAAAAACCTACAGAACTGAGTGTAATAATCAAGGCTACAAAAAATTCAGGATTAAACCAACCTATCTACATATTGTCCTTCAGAAAGGATCAGATACTGTCATGCCTACATTTTAGAACTCTTATCAGACTTTTGACTAAAACACCACCCTAAGACATTATTCATCAGAAAATTATACATAAGCACTACTAATTTGTCAGCAGGTTAGTAATGTGGACAGTAACAGAATTGGAGAGCTGCATTTGTCAATGCTCCGAAATACTTAACAGAAAACTGAACATTAGAAGAAAATTCTAATGAAGCACTACACTTATTTTACTGCTGTGGAAGTTACTTTTTTATTTATTTATTTACAGTTAAGGAAAGTAGACTGGGTCCTTTTTAGCTGCAACTTTAGTACACAAAGAAAAAAATACAAACAGTAGGAAAACATTTACTTACAAGAGATTGTGCCACATATAGAAAAGTAAGAATAAACCATTATATTCCACGTGTGCTGCATATACTGAGGGATAAAATATCACTGCACATCTAACCAGACACATTAATAAATATATACTCAGCAAAAAATAATGTACATTTTCCAATTCAAAAATGTTATTTTCTCACAAAAGCGAAGAACTAGCAGTACTGTCTGGGTGAGGGATCCAAGTGTTCCTGCTGCTAGGGTCGGGGCCACATTAACATAACTGACTTATAGCCTGTTTGCATCAAACAGCATGGCATGTACTCAGTACTACTCTTCACAGTTAAGGCAATAACCCAACCAAGGCACAATTTAACACAAGGAAGAAGCAACTTTCCCAAAAAAGTGGTACTTTTAAATAATGCTGCATGTATGTTTTTACAGCTGTACTATATTTTAATCAAAACTTCATCTTTAAAAATTAAATCTGAATTTTCATTTCTGCAAATGCCACATTAGTTATTTGCATTGGTACAAGTAAGGAGCTTGACAACTAAAAAAGGCAGTTAGCACCTGCACATTAATCATTAAAAGCCATCAGATTTTCTAGCAGTAACAACTCTAGGAATTTCCTTTATACCCAATATAGGACAAACCTCATCTATACTGTGTCAACTGCAAATAACATGCAAGTACACATATAAACTACAACAACACATTAGAAGTTAAATGCAGTACCGAACTACTAACACAGTTACACTTGCTATACTTAGCAAAAATTCTAGAAAAAATGGATTTTAGATGTAAAATGTTTACAGATTATTAGTATTCTGTGTAAAAGATCTGTGGAATCATTACCTATGTACCTACAAACAAAAATTAAACTTCACATAACATTAAGAGGTCTACTGAATGCAAATAACAGAAATAATCAAACTCAAATTGCATACCAGTTGAATTACTCTAAATGTAGTTCTGCTTTGAAAAGAATACACCACAAACCTGACATAAGAAACAGATAATGTGTAAAAATGAGTTACAGCCATTTTGAATCTCTACTGACACGGTAAGCCATCTGTAAATCAACCTTAGGGCAAACTATATTAAGAAATTATAACAAAAACATATAGAAAAACAATATGCCCACATAAAAAAATTGAATTTTTTTTTAACTTTTCATGTATGTCTTAAAGGAGAATACAAAGTGGATGTTGGACGTGTAATACAGCACTTAAAAAAAAAAAACCTCACATGACTCCTAAAAATATTAAATGAAGTCACGCATCCTCCTCATCCCCAAGAAAACTTCCAAAACACACCAAGGCAAGTTGTATTTTTCGCAACCAGAGCAGCAATGTCTAGCAAAAACAATCTTGTATTTATCCAAAAATCACAATGCATTGAGGAAGAGCTGGACTCAAAACTTTTCTTTGTATATTTGGTTACTAGAAGTTGATACTGCGGAGGTTTAAAGCTCCCTATGTCTGTTTTATGATTTTACATTTTGTTTTCAGAGCTTTATTTGGCTACTTTACCCTTTGTTTGTACAAGTTTTTTCTAAATAGTAAGAGAAATCATTCATACATTTACATAACAGATGTGACAGAAAATAAATGTGGTTATTCACAAGAAAAATCAGAAAGTATTTAAAAAAAAAAAAAAAAGTCAACATTCAACAAAAAATACTGCTACACAATTACAATTGTTTCATAAAAGAATAGACAGAAGCTTCTATACTGGCCATAAATAACAGACTCTTCTCAAAATAAAAAAAGTCAGAATTGGAGTAAACCATTGGTATGATATCAATAACCAATACAAACTGTGGCAAGACTACGGAATATTAAGGTACCAACTGTGAAAACTATTAACAGTGATAACCATATACCAGTAAACTATGATAAAAATTAATGTTCAGGTAAATAAATATGAACCCAGCTGAGCAAAACAGTGCAATAGACCATATTCAGCAGTCTTTATTAGAAAACAAAATCACATTGAAACAAAAACTAATATACCAAACAAAATTTAAAAAAAGCACAATTCATTTCACTGAACTTGTCAAAGTGAAACAGCTTTTTTTATAATTTGGAGACTGCACAGCAATACTTATTTCTAAATTTACCTTGTCCAGTTTTTACAGCACTGAAGACACTATCTAGATCAGCCAGGGATGCATACTTATCCACAGAAGGAACGCTAGGTGTATTTACTACAGCTTTACTGGCAGTTGTTGCTGCCACGCTGCTTTGAGAGGAACTGAATGCTCCAAAATCAGCACTAGAAGATTTGTGAAAGTTGTCAAAGTGGGCAAAGTTAGCATTAGCTGATCCACTGCTTCCACCTGCAATGCAAAAGGATAATTGGGGAAAAAAAGAACAAAAAAAATCATTAACTGAGAAGCATAATGTTAGACTGACATTAAAATAAATCAAAGGCACATAACTCGAGATGTTATTCATGAGATCAGCAAGTAAAAAAAAAAAAAAAAAAAAAAACTCTGTACTGCCGACTGCCATTTATCATCACTCCACTTAAGACAGCAGCTATCTTGTGTGGCTCTTTCACCCCATCCTGTACAATTACTAAACTTCACTGCAAATGGCAATATCATGCATTGTGACACACTATACTACAGATTACAACCGCACTGCACTTGGGGTAACTAAACTAGAAAGAGAATAAGGAATTTAGGAGAAATATCTACAAAGGAAGGACCAAAAGTGAAGTCAATGAGATGAAAGAAGACAGATGACGTTTTATATGTAACATGAGCATATTTTTAAAAATGAGGTACAGTACTGATTGACATGGAGCTTTCTCAAACTCATCCCAGAAGTACTGTCGAGGTACGTGATCTGCTCAGTGTCATACAATGACTCACAAGCAGAACAGATGCAGTAACGTCACTGCACACATCTATGGCAAGACTGCAACCCAAAATAATACAGTCTGGATATGCTACCAAATCCCTGAAAAGATACCAGAGTACAGACATTAAAGGCATAAGCGTGTATAAGATGGATGGAACTCAAAAAACACATCAAGTGGAAAAAATAGAACAGATATATAGCTGAGATTTAAAATCTCATGGGAAAAATCAGTTAACTAGGGCTTTTTTATATTCATTTATTTATTTGACATTTGTTTAACGAGATAGTCTGGGTACGTACCCATTTTCAGCAGAGGTCTGGGGTGAAAAGGTAACGATTGCATTTCACACTGTAATACATAGAGAATTTACATTTGTAACAGTAAATACAAAATTATATTTGAAACTAACATACAGAGTGAAATATTTACAAAAGTACAGATAAACTGTACACAGAGTCAAATATTTACATAACTGAGAGGTAACATGGTAGGTAAGGGAAATATTCTAGAATAAGGAGTTTGACAGCAAAACTGAAAAACACAGGTGAAGACAAAAGGCAAGTAACGTTTCAGGACACAATGGCAAATACCTGGAAAGGCCTTCCTATACAAGTGATGGAGACGAAAAAAAAAAAAAAAAGTCACAAGATTTGAAAAAATAAAGACAAGCTAGAGAAAAACAATGGGAAGTACAACACAGCACCTCACGAAATTGCTAGACAGAGGCAGTGGCTTCTGTAACAATATTTTTAACAAACGAGCTTCTACTCACTAGGGTCGGCTATGACCCAGCAAGATTTTCAAGCAGTAACATTTTCTGTGCAAGTCCAACAGCAGCTTCTCCTGTTGCACTGTTCTTGTGTTACGGTATGCTGGTACCACATAATAGCAGCACTACTAAGCCTCACCTTCGGTTCTTCAAGGAAGAAATTCTTAGCAAAATCAGCAAAGTACTACTATTTGTTAATACTACAAGTACACCATAGCAACACAACTATAGTACTGTAAGGTTATAATAATAAAAGAAAACCACTACAGCCTTTAAATAATTTAAAGCCTTATCCATGGACAAAGAATTGGGATGGTGGATGAGTACTCCTACTCTTAAGGGAGCCACTCCCATCACTATCTACGTCTAGCTAGTATGCAATTTCTACTCTTGCATTTATAAGCCAATTATGACTGAAGTGATTGCTTTATGCCATCTTGTGTCTTCCTTACATTCCCTTTATAAAGCTTGGTTTTACTAAGCTGGAATTGAGACCATGTGGTCCAGTTTATTTACCTAAATACTCAAAACAAGCACACTCAGAGCCAAACCGATCATCATGGAGAACTTGAAGTTTACTAATTAAGACTAATCCCAGTTAAAGGGAAGGCAGAACAGGTCACCTTGCAACACTGATGTCTCAAAGCTTTCTCAGCAATTATGTAAACACTGGACGTCCCCAGTGCATTTGTGCAGCTGTCAAAATGCTATACAGATAACACAGTTTGACAGACATTGCAACATTCTGGTAGGATTTTTAGTTAACTTTGTAAAGGTGGCTGCAGCTTCTCCCGTTGATGTCCATGTTGTTGTTGTTGTGTCTTTTGGCTTTTCCCGGTTAGGGGTCGCCACAGCGGAACCCCGGTCCGCTAATGATTGGCAGTAGATTGTTACATGCCGAGTTGCCAGCTCTGATGCACAACCTTCAATGAAGGTACACCCATTCACGCATATTAATAAAAACATTTTTGGGGGGGGGGTTAAAGAGACAGGAGCCCTTCTTACACAATAAAATTAGCTTTTACCTTTCCCTGGTTAAAAACTTCAATATAGAAACTTGTTTTACAATAGACAATGCAGTTCCAAGAATGGTATAATATAGGAAGTGGTGATTACAGAGAAAGAATAGTTGTGTAAAATCTTACCATAGCCATAAATGTCCTTCTCTTCCATGTTGCAGTATTCTAGTTGTGGAATTTCCTACCCTCAGGCGACTCGTACATTGGCTCCTATACAAACGCTTCAGCATGGTTGTTGCAGTGTGCGTGGGACATCAGATGCAAGGCCATAAACGAGAGACCTTAAATGCGATGCCTACACGCACAGTCCTCAGAACTTGAAGGCCAGCAGGTGGAAAAGCCAGAAGTGTCAGGTATGGGACCCTAGGGTCCTTCTGTAGCATAGATAGGCCCAGGTTATAGTGGGGATAAGGAGAATGAAGAGGGGAAATGGTGGGAGGGATGGAATACTGCAACATGGAAGAGGAGGACATCTATGGTTATGGTAAGATTTTACACAACTATTCTGTGTCCTATTCCTATGTTGCAGTATTCTAGTTGTGGGAGAGTACCACAGCTTAGATGGATGATGATGAGGATTCTATAAAGCTCTGTAGGATTGTCCTGGCGAATCCTGCATGAGCTCTGGAGACTTGGTCAAGTTTATAATGTTTGGTAAAAGTGTGGATAGTGGACTATGTGGCTGCTTCCATAACGGGTGCCGTGTCCAGACCTTTTATGAAAGCCTTGGAGGCGGCCACTGCTCTTGTGAAGTAGGCCTTTACTCCCACTGGGGGACTTTTCCCATGGAGGGAGTAGCATAGACAAATGGCTTTCCTGATCCAGGATGTGATGGTTTGTTTGGAGACTGCCTTGCACAGAGCTCTGGGGTGGAAGGAAACAAAGAGTTGCGGTGATTTCCTAATGGATTTGGTTTTGTCCAAGTAAAATTTTAATTGCCTGTGCACATCCAGGGAGTGTAGTATCCTCTCTCCTTCATTAGTGGGAGAGGGTAGGTGGATGGATTGGTTAAGTGACAAGTCACTGACCACCTTGGGCATAAAGGAGGGATTAGTTCTCAGGGTGGCCCTGTCCTTGTGGAAGATAATGTAGGGGGGACTGGCCATCAAGGCTTGCAACTTTGAAACCCTTCTGGCTGAAGTGATAGCCACTAGAAGGACTGTACATATTTGTAGGGAAGAAGTACCAGCCAGTTTGAAAGGGTGTTGGGTATGTTTTTTGAGGATGTACTTAAGGTCCCAGGCTGGAGGGATAAGTTTCTTTGGGGGTCTCATGTGTAGCACCCCTTTAAGGAAGAGTTTCACGTCAAATCTGGCAACCAAGGGTGGATCAAGAGGCAAGCAGACTGAAACAGCAGATAGGTGTGCTTTCACTGAGGAGTAGGAAACTCCACTCTTCAATTGACACACATAAGCATGAACCAGGGACGTATTAGCGATAAAAGGGTCCTTGCCCTTGTCCAGACACCACTTAGTAAATGTTTCCCATTTAGCTAGGTAAGATTTAATTGCTGTAGGTTTCCTGGCCTCCCTCAGGACTGAAAGCATGTCCTCAGAGTAGTGGTGTCTGAAAGGGATCAAAAGTTTATCACCCACTGAGTCAGGGATAATATCTGCAAGTGTGGGTGGAGGAGAGTTCCTTTTTCTTGTGTCAGTAGGTCCACCTTGTAGGGCAACTTGTAGTGATTGCCCTTGACTAGATTATGAAGTAGGGGAACTGGTGCTCCCTTGGCCAGTAGGGAGTCACTAACAAAATTTTCGGTTTGTTCTTCTTGATTTTCAGGAGGACTTTCTGAATCACTGGAAAGGGGGGAAGGCATAAAGAAACTTCCCCTCCCAAGAGGTGTTGAAAGTGTTTACTCTCCATGCTAGAGGGGAGTAGGTCTTTGAGCAGAAGGCCTGCAGCTGCCTGTTCGGGGGGGCGAAAATGTCTATTTGTGGAGTGCCCCACCGGTGGACTATATCTAGGAAGACAGTCCTTTCCAGCATCCATTCGTGTGGTGGAGAGAATATCCTGCTTAGGAGATCTGCTTGCTTGTTGTCCTGCAAGGGGATGTAATTTGCCTGCAGGGACAAGTTGTGGTGAGAGGTTAGGTCCCATCAGCAGGGTTAGTCTGCACAGCTGATAAGCCTTTGTTCCTCCCTGTTTGTTGAGGTACCACATTATAGTGGTGTTGTCGGTCACTGTCAAAAGCACCCTTGGTAAAAGTAGAGTGGTAAAGGTCTTTAGAGCTAGAAAACCTGTTGTCATTTCTCTGACACTGATGTGTCCAGCCTGTAGAGAAGGGTGCCAGTTTGCCTGAACCCTGTAAGATGCCAGTGTCGCACCCCAACCCGAATCTGAGGCATCTGTATGCATTATTTGGGTTGGGGTGGGAGGTAGTAGTAAAAGTCCTGGGTTTAGCTGGACGTGCTGGATCTACCAGCTGATTTCTGTCTTTAGACAGGGAAGAAGGGGAATAACCTGTTCTAAGTGATTCAGGTGCTGGGACCAAATGTTTTTGAGGTACCACTGTAGCTTGCGCATGTGCATTCTGGCCACTGGTAGCATGGGGATGGTTGCTGCCATTAAGCCCAGGAGACGAAGGAATTACCTTGCCGTTACCTTTTGCGAGTGTAGGATCTCCTTGAAGTGGGAAGTCAGGGACAGTATGTTGTCCTCTAGGAGAAAGGTCTTCATTTTGTCCTTTCTGATTCTGCAACCTAGAAAAATCTTGACCTGGTCTGGGTTCACAATGAGGACTTTGGGAGGTTGATGGTGAACCCTGGATTTTGTAGAAGGGACATGGTGAAGTGCAGATGCTTTACGAGGGTATCTTTTGACTCTGCCAGTATCAGGATGTAGTCCAGGTAGGGGTAAATTTGGATTCCCAGAGTTCTGCAGAAGGCAATGGCTGGGAACAGGCACTTTGTAAACACTCAGGGGGCAGTGGACAAACCAAAGGGCAAAGCAGTAAATTGGAAATGAGAGGAGGGCCCAGAGAAATGCAGTAATCTTCTGTGGGAAGTCCTGACGGGTATGTGTAAGTAGGCCTCTTTTAGGTCCAAGGTGGCCATAAATGCCTTGGCTGGAATAAGAGGTAGCAGGGTGGGAAGTGACAGCATTTTGAAGGTGGGTACCTGAAGATGAAGATTTAGAAAGAAGAGGTCTAAGATGGTTCTCCAGGGGCCGTCTTTTTTGGGGACCAGGAAGAGACAGGAGTAGAATCCCTTTCTTTCCTATCCTAAGGGGACAGGTTCTATAGTGCCTAGCTTTAGCAGGTCTGACAAAATCTGTGGAAGGAGATGTAGTTGGTTTTTGGGGGGATATGGGATGCCTTTTCTGGGTGTTTTTTCTTTCCAAGATAGGAAATATCTTTTTTGGATCATGGATACTACCCATTGGTCCGTGGTGATGGTTTGCCAGAAGGGGAAGCAGTGGGGAAGGCGTGCAGAGAGTGGCAGGTGGGCAAGGCAGTCACGCATTATTGGGACCTCCTCTGTCCTGAAATGATTTGGGCTGAGGAGGTGGTGCATTAGGTCTGGACGTGGTAGGTCTTCTTGCCCCTCTTCTAGATCTGGAAGAGGAAGCACCTGACTGTGGAGAGTTACACCTTACAAAGTTGGTCTTAGTAGGGTAGTTTCTATAATACTTGGGAATGGGTGACACCAGTAGATGTTTAATGTCCTGCAATCCCTTACTTTTTTCTTGCAGATTCTTGAAGAGATCTGCAGACTGTTTCCCAAAAAGGAAATTGTGATCCAGGGGGGCATCCAAGATCTTGGACTTGAAGTCTTCTGGGAGATTATGAAGTCTCAGCCAGGAACATCTCCTGAGGACAGAAGCTTCTGCAGCATCGTAGCTGCATCTAATAGAGTGCCTGGCTACTTGCTGAGCTAAGGACAGTTTGGAGGAGATGTCAGCCTTAATGGGGAAGTCAGGGATAGAAGCCAGCATGGAGGAGGCTTGAGACAACAAGTCCAGAGCATATTTAGTCATGTGGGTCTGATAATTAATGGCTCTGAAAGCCAATGGGGAGGATGTGTATACCTTCTTGCCAATCCTATCCATAGATTTGCTATCTTTATCCGTGGGTAAGAGAGAGGCAGAAGGAAGCAGTCTGGATTGCTCATCAGAGGATGTGGCAATCACTGCTGGGTCTGCCAAGGGAGGTTTAACTAAGAATTTGTGCTCTTCCGGCACCTTGTAGAAGCGGTCAGGGAGCTTGGGGGCAGGTGGCTGTGAGTCTGGGGCCTTAGATGCTGAATTTAAGGCATCCAATTAAGCAGGCAGAACCAGTGGAACAGCAGAAGGGGAGAGGGAATTCTACTTGAAGGAGCTCAAAGTACCGCTTCTGGGTGTCAGTCATTTGTGAAGTATTATCAAGCAAAAAAAGAGAACCAAGGAGAAAAAGTACTGCCACTTCTTTTATTACGTTTCCACACACCAAAAACGTTATTCCAAAAAAAACGTTATGAACGCCTTCAAATACAATTGCGTATAAAACATCCAAATAATGTGCAAATTGGTTCCACTTTTCACAATGAATTGATTGATGTATTTAATAAATGTGGCTTAGATATTATTAAATTAATTATTAAAGAAAATAATAGAAATTTAGAGAACATACAGAAACAGATTGATGAACTTGATGCATGTATTAAAGAAGATTTAATTTTTGAAATAGGGGAAGAGAGAGATAAATATTTTAAATTAAAAGATGGTTTTGATGTAAAATGCAAGAGTTTGGTGGATAGGAAGATGGAGAAATTAAGAGGAGATATACAAGATTATGAAAATCAGGTTAGTTATCCGAAACCAACATTCAATAGAAATAATAATTACAATAATTATAAGAAAATGGATAGACAAGATAATAAACCTGGACAGAAACAGGTTTTTGAACTTTGGACTGAAGATGAATACGAAATGGAATTTCCCCCTTTAGTAAGGGAAGGAAGGGATCTGGGCCTACAAAGGAGATATAATGGAAATTTTTATATGGGGGGGGGAGGGGGAGGTACTGAGACAATATACCCCCGCCCAACAAACTACATCACCCTGCCCCCCTATAGAAATAATAGGTAGAAGAAATGTATTGAATGGATTCGCTATTTACAATTTTAGCAACATCAAATTAGAAAAGGAACATTTCAGTTTATTAGAGAAGGGGTTTAAATTTATCCCATATGTTAAGGGTAATGTAGTGAAAACACTTTTAGATATAAAACTCTTTCTAAGGAAAATGAATATGGAATTACTATATCATAAGGAAGATAAAGAGAAAAATAAGAATATTATAAAAGGTGAACAAAAGACACTGGTAAAAAAATCCACCTTTAACCCCCCCATTCACACACAATTAAGGAATTTTGAGTGTGTTATGGAAAAAGAAGTTAGAAAGGCTGAGAAGAGAATTGGATATAAAAAGAACTTAGATGTAGATGAAAATAATAAGTTAGAAGAATTGAAACATAACCAAGATATTAGAGTTATGAAGCCGGATAAGGGAGGGGGTGTGGTATTAATGGATGTCATTCTATATGAAGGAAAAATGAATGAAATTCTGAGGGATGAAATAAAATATACAGTTGTATCCAGAATTGAAATTAATTTAGCTTACAGGAAAATAGATATGATTTTGGAAGACATGGTGAATGAGAATGTTATAGAGATGACGACTCTTTCATATTTAAAAGTTCAAAAACCTAAAATACCTGTCATATTCGGAATACCGAAAATTCACAAAGATAGTATGGACCCCCCACTAAGACCAATAGTCTCAGCTGATGGGTCAAAAACTACCCCCTTAGCCAAGTTTGTAGATGTCAAAACAAAACATATATGGGTTAACAAGCAAGCTATATTGAAAGATTCCTGGGACTTGCTTAGGCAATTGGGGCCAGAATTATATTCAGAAGACCTACTATTTGTAACGATAGACATAGTAGATTTATTCGGGTCTATTCCTTATATGGCAGGTATACAAATGTTTGAAGAAGAAATTTTTAGGGACCAGATTTTGACAATAGAAGAAAAAGTAGCGTGCACGGGCTTAATGGATTTAGTGTTAAAAAACAACTTTTTGGCATACAATGGTGAATTTTTTCAACAAATACAAGAAGTTGCCATGGGTGCGGCCTGTGCACCTACTTTTGCAAACCTGGTTTTAGCAAATTGGGAAGAAAAGTATATTTCCAATTCCAATTTTGTGAGGTATTGGAATTTATACAAAAGGTTCCTAGATGACATAATAATTTTTTGGACTGGGGGTCAAGACAAATTGGAGGAATTTATAGAATTATATAGGGGGAACAACTGATTTCCTTAGATTTACATCTACAAATTCAGGAAAAAACATCCAATATTTGGATATAGAGATTCTTAAAGTAAATTAATACCTTGGAAACTAGAGTTTATAGGAAACCTACCTATGTAAACTTTTTACATTTTAATAGTGCACACCCAATATATTGTAAGAGAAATCTAGTGAAAGGACAGTTTGTCAGAGGGTCAAGAATGACCAGTAACAATGAAGATTTTACAAAAGAATGTGACCTATTAGAAAGAATGTTTTTAGCAAGAGAGTACCCTAGGAAGTTCATTAGAAACTTAAGAATGGAAGTGGAAAGAGGGAGAATAGACAAATTTAGGCCCATCCTAGGAGAAAAAGAAGGAATAAATATTAGTAATGAGAAGAGGGTAGATTTAGGGGAGGACTTCCAGCAAGCTCTTATATTAGAATATAATGCATTGAATAGAAATATTAAGGCAATATTTCAAAAGGAATGGGAGAAATTTGGCTCCCTCACAGATTTGGATGGACTCCCTCAAAGGATACCCAAGGTTGTTTTTAAGAATTCCACTAGTGTTAAAGGTATACAAAAAATGATTTGTATAGAAAAGGTGAAAGGGATAGTAAGGAAAAAGTAGGGACTTTTAGGTGTGGGAAATGTAGACAATGTGAATTCATAATGAATACGGAAAAAGTTTATTTGGAGAGCAGGGGACGTTGGCTAACGAGTAAGGGATATTTTAACTGTGACTCCAGAGGCCTGGTATATTTTGCCATTTGTGAAAAATGTTTCTCCTTTTATGTGGGCAAGACAGAGAGAACTCTTAAGAAAAAAATATATGAACACATTTACGACATAAAAAAAGGGGAAAGAGACTAATGCATTGTTTAGACATTCCAAGGTATGTGAGGGGATATACATTTTGTTTCTTTGTCCTGGATCAGGTTAAATGTGATATTAGAGGAGGCCCCTGGGAAGAAATAGTAGGTTATTGGGAATTGTGGTGGCAGTTAACCCTAGAAGCGAACAAAGCCCCTGGATTAAATGAATATATATCCATTTTACCCCTATTAAAATTAAGAGCAACTAGAATGTAAAAAGAAAATACAATAAGTGCAATATAAAATAAAAACAGAAGATGGCACTGTTGCTATGAAATTTTGGGATACATTTAGAATGCATCATTGAAATGTAGTAATAAAAAACTTTTAAAGTATACATATTATATATTATATTATATATTGTTTTTAAATAAACATTTTAAATGACATTATAAGGTATTAAAATGAATGAATGATTTAATGAATTGTTGATTTTAAATGAAAAATGTATTGTTTTATCATTAATTATTAATGAACTAGGTGGAACTTGATTTGCTTACTGAATTTGAAATAAAAGATTTTTATTGGGTTTCAGTTTGGGAAGTTGTATAAAAGATAAATGAGATGAAATGGTATTTATCTGATGAAGTCCATGTTTATTGGGACGAAAACGCAATTGTATTTGAAGGCGTTCATAACGTTTTTTTTGGTATAACGTTTTTGGTATGTGGAAACGTAATAAAAGAAGTGGCAGTACTTTTTCTCCTTGGTTCTCTTTTTTTGCTTGTTAATCAGTAGAGTGGAGAGATTTCGCTTTTTGGATTACATTTGTGAAGTATCCCATTTGAAATAATCTTTCTTGGTGATGGTCTCACCAAAGGTAATATCCTCAGGGGATGAAACCCCTTCAACAGATTCCTCATTAGGAGAATAATACTCCTGGGGAGATGCAATATGGGAGGTATATGATATAGAGTCCTCTGAGGAAGAAAAGGAAGAATCATGCTCTTCCTCCTTAACCTGAGAGGTCATGGGTGGGAGGGAAGAGGCTGAGGCAGGCCTAGGGCTGAGTAAAGGCAGAGTAGTGGAGGTTGAGGCTGAAGGCCTAAGGTTCATAAAGGCCTGCATGAGGGAGGAAGTGAAGGGACTGCCAATTTGGTAGGCCTTCTGCAGTGGAGGAGGCATGCTTGGTTTTCTGTTTCTTTTTGGTCGGGGTGGAAGTTGGAACCGGCCTGGAGTCAGGTTTTGAGGCAACCATTTCAGAAATATGGATCCCGGTTGGAAGTACCACAGAATCTGGTTCAACCAACAGTAGTCGGTGTCTGGGTAGGCTCCAAGGACGTGCCCAGTCATTGGCTGAGCAATGGCTTCCCCAAAGGTCATTGTTGAAGTCGACGGATCCGCCGGGTGCCCCATAACTCCTAAATCAGTAGTTGGTGGGGTGTCCGGTAACAAAGCTGCAGGCGAGGAAGGCTTAGGAATACGCAGAGGTTCGGATGTGGCCTCCAATGCGGGATTCATTTTTAGGGCTAACTGCTTACGGCGCTGATTTTCTAGGTAGAGGTTTAATGCGGCCAGACGGCCGCGTAGGGAATTCGGCACAAATGACTGACAAATGGGCGGGTGGAATGGTCGTGCTCCCAGCCTAAGCAAAAAACACACCTATCATGGGCATCTTCATAGGGTATCTGACGCCGCATTGGCATTTTCCCTTTTTACCTAACATCAGCTAAAAATTGCTATAACAACCAAGACTAAGCAATAATAATTGGCTATGTAAGGAAAAACAGAAACCCAATGGGTTACTTAGCTTTTAGATGCAACGTCCGAGAAGGAGCGATCACACGATACGTCGGTCATCTGCGGCTGAAAAGTTCTGAGAATTGTGTGTGGAGATGTCACATTTAAGGCCCCTGGTTTCTGGCCTTACGTCTGACGTCCCACGCATGCTGCAACAGCCAAGCTGAAGCTTTTGTATAGGAGCTAAAGTACGAGTCGCCTGAGGGCAGAAAATCCCACAACTAGAATACTGCAGCATAGGAATAGGAAGACATCTGTAGATCTTGCATAATATCACTTGGCTGTTTTAATCTCACAGTCATACAAAAACAATGTTCTACATAGTTGCCACCTGCCCCTGCCTCTAGGATGTGCAACTATCTTACAGAATTTTGTAAATATGTGTACATTTGTAAAAGCTGAAGGTTCACATACAGCACTTTTTTATTTTTTGCTTTTTAATAAAAAGTAGAAGTGGCAGAAAGTAAAGATGGCATCTACCACTGCTTTACTTTTGTGAGACTAACGATAGAGGGCTGCCAATGCAACAACGTAAGACAAATGCACTGTTTTTATGCAAAACTGTAACAGAACTGCTAAAAAATATGGCTAGATCACAGACAGTGTTGGAGAGGAGAAAGCCAGGTATTACAAATATTACACAAGAGTCCTACCCAAAGGAAAGACCACACAGGAGAAAAAAGGGAGAGAATCAAGAGATCAAAAACACTGCTGACCCCAATGAGTAGAAGCTCATTATGTTAAAAATATTGTTACAAAAGCCATTGCCGTGGTCTAGTAATATGGCGAGTTGCTGTGTTGTGAAAGAAGTAACAATGCAAATACTCACTGCAAACGATCATCTTCTGAAGGCTCTTTGTGGAATGCAGAAAACACAGTAAATGAGGGCACATCCCATAACAGCAGATGTTCAAATAGAAGGATCACTGCAGTAGTGCATTCATAACACAAATGAGAAACATTATACGGGATATCAGTTTTTTTGGAAAGATCTGAAGAGTAAAGCTGGTGTCTGCAGGGGGCTGTCAGGTTACATCTGCTACTGTGAGCAGCCTATGCTTTCTACTGCTCTTTACTGGAACAGCAGACTTATGTTGCAAACAAAAATGTTCTTGTTTTCAGTGCAAGATATACAATGAGTGGCCTACCCCCAATAAACATCTAGTGCATGAGACACATATGTAACTACTACAAATAAATGTCTATTCGGAGGCAATCATATCCCATCAACTTAAACGATACCACTATCAAAATTATGGACATATACAGCATCTGTTCAAAATGCAGACCCTTATGCAGGGCAGCAAAAGCATGAGTCCATGGTAGTCTCAGAGAAAACGGTGGTGGAAGCTCCTACATTAAAAAATAATCCTTCTGTTTGAACACCTACATTTACATTTACTCAGCTGTACTCTGTTCATAACAAGGATCACTAATGCAGTACATTCATAACATGACTGGGAAAGTACCAAGCAGTTTAGGCTCTAACCCTGGACATGGGTGGAAGTTTAAAGAATGTGAATCTTTTACAATCAAAATGGATAGCAATGAAGTGCTCATGTAAGTTGCACCTGGTCAGCAAAGGTTACACATCTGTTCTGCTGCATTTTCCTCCATCAACTACAGCATGGTCTCGAGCTGCCCTATGGAAAAATGTCCTGCTACTCACTGCTCCTACTAAAATGGTCAATAATTTTGTTTTTACCAGTGGAACTCAAACTGGTGGTCTCCCCTCATGAAGGTCTGGAATATCCTGCTGTACACCTACTGCAGACACATGGGTGTTGTGCCATATGCTTACGTTTAGTTGCCTAAACAGCTTTTTTCTGTAACCCCTAGTTACCATGCACCTCCTTAAGGATCCTGTTTTAGGTAAGGATTTTTTGATCATTGCTGCAGTTTTGTCTGTATGACCTTCTTATCCTTTGGTTTGGATTTAAAATTAAAACAGAACCTCCTGGGTAATGAAGTGGAACCAGATTCTCCACCATCTCTGTGAAAAATGGTCTACATGGGATCTCGGGACACATTGTGGATACCAATATCTTGCTTTGTAACCATTCTCCTACATGCCTCCATTTTTTCTTTTTTTTTTTTTTACTGGGTCTGGGAGGTTCTGTGTGCTTTTGTCCTTTTATGCAGAAGTCTTTTCTTAGAAGCAGACCCCCCACCAAAGATGAGGCTGGTAATTCCTTGGGCTAAGAGCTTATAGTGCTTCAAAAACCTCCTAAGAAAGTTTTATTATAGATTCAGTTCTCAACTTTATAGGTTGCTACCAGCAAGTAAACCAGTGAAAAAGTTGTTTGAAGCCTACCCACTGCACAACATACTCTCCTAGATCAAACGGTACCATAAATGCTAGTCCTCAGGGTGAATCAGTCTCCCAAAAGAATGCCTGATGATGATCTTTTCTGGGGATATCACTAAGTTACAGGGAAAACCTGGAGCAGTAAAAGTAAACATCTTTAAACATTAACCGCCTCAACACAGATTATAGACTGAAACTGCACTAAAATTATGCATCTAAAATAGTAAATGGCAGTAGAGGAAGTGATGCATGTGACTGTTCACTTCATCTGCAGAACAGAACCAAAAATGCAACAGTCATGCCCCTCCTTTGCTGTCTGCCTCACTCTAGACAGCTGTAATGAGGGAAGAAACCCTGCGACCCCTGGGATGTCCACTTCAGATTTAGCTGGAAAACTGACATCCATCTGCTGTTCACTCCCTTCTTACTACAAATGCACTTCAGCACTGATCCTTATGATGAACTTCTGCTGGTATTTCCAACATTCTCTCACTTGGCTCTTCTAAAAGTCTTAAGTCATCAATGCCACGGTTGGTGGTATGCGCACCCAACTGGTCCACACTCCATCATTACTCAAACTGGGTCCCAACTACAATGGAATCTGAAAATATTACAAGGATGTGCAAAACAGGTACTAAAAAAAAGGTTATTGCTTTCCTATCACAAGTTATCAGACGTGAATCTGCAAGACCCAGCACTTCAAAAATGAAACTTACTCTTACACTTTTAAAGCACCTTTTTTTCTTTGGGGGGGCATTGCCCATCTGCATACACAAGCATTTGTTCATCAGAGATTTGACAGGCACCTACAGAACACAATGAACTAAGAGGGGGATAATGTGTCCATTGCAAATAGCTTGAACAGAGATAATACACAATTGATATTGTAATAGATCACTGTTGCAGCAGTCTAAGCCATAACAGACATATCTTGACAAGGACTGGATAACTAGCTAGATTTCAAAGCTTTAGGGCACCTTTCACATGCCTTAGCAGCTTGAGAAGAGCAGTATAAATTAGTGGCTAGGGCAACAAACCTTCAGGGCTTTCTTGCTTCAGAGGGAGGCTAGGCCCTGAAAGCTAAATATGTGCAAGGAGAAAGGGAAAATATCTACACCCTGGCATAAGACTGGGATTGAGGGAGGGTGTTCCTACTGCAGCAGCCAGCTATTTAAACATTTACTGCTGTTGTAAGTTTACTTAGACAACCGTAGTATGTTCATCATTAGATCACTGCTGCAGTATTTTAAGTAATATGAGATAAATACCACAGCTTAAAAAGAAAGGGAGGAGGAGGAAGACGAGTCCAGGAGCCCCTAAAGAAAAGTCCTAGCAAAGGCTGCTCTGGACCCATTTAAACAACCTAATTTGTTGGCTTGATGATGGGGTTTACAAATGACAAAGTTGCTGCCTCTAGCATAATCCTAAACTCCCAACTATTTCCAAAAGCCAAAGTAACCGCCAAAACTCTGGTAGAACAGGCCTTGACTTTGCCTCCAAGTGTCCTGTTATGTTGAGAGTAAAAAAAAAACGAGTCTATATCATGTAGTCGAAATTCTGCAAGTTCGAACACCATATGTTTGAACCTATATGTTCGAACTTACAGAATTTCGAATACGTACAAAAAAAAAATAAAACAAAAAAAAAAATAAAGGGTTTACAATGCGGTAAAGGGAATTTCCCTTTATTGCACTTTAGTGCGGTCTCGGAGTTGGTATATTTAAAGAGCGGGGGGTGCAGGTGGGCTTGCCCCCCTGCTTACAACTGTCAGGAAGTTGCTCCTGTTTTTTATTTATTTATTTTTATAATATGAAGTATGGCAACTTCGAACATATGGTCTTGACCATACAACGTTCAAAGTTGTCATACTTCAACTACGTAATATAGACCCACAAAAACCAAAAGCATGACACAACCATTTAGAAATTGTCTGTTTTGACACACATTGTCCCTTTTTCTTACCTTCAAAGGAAATGAACAGTTGATTAAAATTCCTGAAGGCTTTTTCCCTGTCAATCCGTGTTGCCTTTTGACATCCAGTGTATGCAGAATTAGTTTTCCCCTATTTTTGGTTCTGGATAGAAAACAAGAAGATGAACAGCCTGACAAATAGTATACTCTGAAACCACTTATGCATAAAGGAAGAATTTGTTCTCAAAGTTGCACTCTGTGAAAGATAAGATAGTGTTGAAGAGCTTGTAACTCAATTACTCTTTTAGCAGAAATTAGAGCAACAAGTAATACTGCTGTCCAAGATACAAACTTTAAATCAGCCTCAAGAAGTGTAAGCTTCCCCAGTACAAAATTAAGATCTCAAGAAAGAGCCACCACCTCTTCTAGTGGGCAAATATGTAAAATCCCAGTCAAAAACTGCTTGATTTGATTGAGTCAGGGGAGAAAAAAGGGGTCAATTCATGGGCAGACAAGCGCAGAGATGGCTGAGCAGTGAATTTTAACACAAGAAATCCTCTGCTCTCACACATACTGTAGAGCCAGAGGCATAAGAGCTTTAGAAAATCTCACTTAGCCAAACATGATTTTCTAGTAGCAGGTTTCTTAACCCCCTTTATTCCCTGTTGCACTTCCTCAGAAAACAGTGTCTAAAAGTTATTGCAATTCTATCATCCAGGTAGTTAGATGAAGAAATCGAAGCTTGGGGCTGTCTCAAATTACACAACCCGTTTAAGCCCATCCTGTGAGGAAGCGTGTAGTAATTGCCCTTAGCCTAATCTAAGAAGAAGTGAGAACCACTGTTATCTGGGCCAAAAGGTTGTTACTAGCAGCATTTTCAGACAGTCCTTCTGAATCTTTTACAGAACTGCAGTTATTAGAGTAAAGGGTGGAAAGCCATACAGGAACATCCCATTCTGCGAGAATGAAATGGCACTCTCTTACAGGCCTTTCTGCAAAAACTCATACAGCAAAATTTCTTTAACTGTCTGCTATGAATGGAGGCAAACAGATCTTTGCGATATGCTCCCCACAGGTGCATCTATTCCTGGGAGATCCTGGAGTAAAACTTCTATTTATGGGGGGGGGGGGTCTGTTCTGGACCTGCTTTACTTATCTGCTTGAACGTTCTGCTCTGACAGAATGCAAGTGACCTGTAGGGTCAGATTACACTGAGTTGCTAGTTATCTGGCTGTCATTGTTAGTTTGCATAGGAGTTATGATCTGGTGTCCACCCCCCCCCCCCCCCCAAGTTGTTTATGTACATCATCACTGTGGTTTTGTCCGCTATTACCAACAAATATCTTGGAATCCAAAGATGGTTCAGATATTTCACAGCATTTATTAGAGCCATGATATCTTTGACATTTATATGCGTTAATATGTCCTGCTTGTTCCACAGAACCTGAACTTCCATCCCCTTGGACATAATTCTGAGAGCAAATTCTGAGGCATCTGTGGTTACAGGAATTTTAAAAGATAATGGATGCTAGTGTTAGATCCAAACTGATTTGATGAAACATAAAATTTTCGTCAAGTGAAGTCTGGCCAAAGGAAAAATAAGAATTGTACAGGTCATAAAACCTAGAATCCTGAGACATTCCCTGACAGATGCCAAACCCCAGCTGGAATATCATAAACTGTCCCTTGTAACATTCAACTTAATCCTGTGGAAAGAAAGCCACCATGAGGGATGTATCTAGAAAACATCCCAGAAACACTATTGTGTCAAATGCAATGAGAGAATATTTATCTATGGTGACCTGAAACACCAAACTAAGAAAAAGGTTTTGTACCTAAATTAAGAGATTGTTGATATCTTGTAAAAGAATCTGCAAAAACAAGACAGTCATCTCAATCTGGAAAATATGAATGCCTTGCAGCGGGCTATTACAAGACCCAGGCACTCTGAAAACACTCTTGGAGCTGCTGATACCCAAAAGGTAAAGCAGAGAAAAGCAAATATAAATCAGACACAAAAAACATAAAAAGCATGCAAAATCTCTGAGGACTGTGATGCGAAGACAAGCATCTTTTAAATCAAGAATTAGCAGAAAAAAATGAGAAGTGGAATGAGAGATAGTAAAGACTGTAGAGAAAGCATTTTGAATTTTGGGATTTTGATGTGAATGTTTAGAAAGGAAAGGTCTAGGACAGGTCTTAAGGTTCCTTCTTTCTTTGGCACCAGATTTCTTGAATAAAACCCTTTCCCTATTTGGTCTGGAGGAACAGGTTCTAAAATCCTAAGAAAATATTCGATCAATGACAGGAAACAGGGAGGCCCGATTAAGCGGATGCAAAAATCTCCAGAAAAAAGGATTGGAATCCCACTGCCAACTGTAGCCTTTTAGAAAGATTCTCAGTCCCAAAATGTCTGAATTTACCTTGTATCGCAGGAAGAAGTGAAGACCTAGACCTTTAGCAAAACTTCACTGGAATTCCATGCTTAGGAGAGGTAAAAATATGATGGTGCATATAGCTAATCTGCTTTTTTAGACTGTCCTTGGTTTTGGGAGACTTTTTTTTTTTTTTTTGGAACTACACTGCTGTTACTTTCAGAAATTCTGTCTGCCTTTGCCTTGCTAGGACTGTTTATTCTGATCCCTATAAAAGTATCCTGCAATGGAAGGAAAAGTGTCCATTGTATTTTAGTATGAAGGGTCAAAAAATCTTGGTAACCCCCTAGTTAACTTTTCCCTTTCTTCAAATCTGTTGAAGACCTCAGCAGAGGAAGAGCCAGATAACTTCTCTTCATCCAGGGGAGCATTGAGAAGCTCAGCTTTGACATACACTAGAAAAATTCTGATAACGTAGCCAGGCAAATCTTTTCAATGACCCAGTGGTAGCTGCTCTAGAAACATCAGCAGTGTCAAAACAGCTTGTTAAAAAGTATTTGGTTATCTGACACAAAGATGTTAAAGAATTCTGAGATGTCTTGATCTCTGAAGGAAGGAAGGTAACTTTCTTACATTGTCAAAGGAAGCCAGCAGAAATTAAGACATATGAGCCTGACAATTCACTATTATGAACGCTACGTTGGTAGTAGTATACATTTTCTTCTCAAACATATCAAAGGCTTTCCCATTTTTTTAGAAGGAATAGGGTTAGCACCCATTAAGATGTTTGGCAGAAGACTGTTTTGTCAGAGAAAGCACTGCAGATAGGATTTGAAAATTAGAAAATTGTGGCACTGGGGAACCTTATATAATTTTTCAGACTTTCTGGGAGAAGGTGGCTGACTGCCAGGAAAGCATGATCTAGGGAAGGTAAATCAAAAGGAAGGAACAACTGCAGGTCTAGGAATATCTACCTGAAGCAAATTATAATACCTTAGCTTGGGGCTCTGATATTTCTTTTTGTTCCCACTGAAATAACTCTTCCATTCTAGCATTTGTATAAGAAAAACACAACTCTTCAGGTGAAGAATCTGAGGAAAATTTTCCCTCTGAGCCAGATTACTCATTCTGTGGAGTGGGAACTTGAAAAATACAATCCAAGTCTAAATCCTGAGAATCAGAATTTGACAGACAGGAAAATATTTTTTCTTTTTAAACAAAGGGAAGACTAAAGTGTGTCAAGACTAACAGGCTTTAAATAAATTGTTAGCAACCCCTATCAAATCCTCCTTGCCTGCCCTAGGTGACACAGGTGAAGAAAAATGCCTAATGCTCCGTTTCTTTTTCTTGGAAGACCCCCCCCCCCTCCCCCAGAGAAAAACAGCACCACTGAGAAAATACAGTTGTGTAAGTAAACTTACGAGAACAGCAAATGTTTGAATGATCAATGCTGCAGTAGCCTTAGCTATATGGATTATATCCCGTCAAGGATACAACAGCCTGCCAGCTTCAACTCACCCAAACCATTGGTCAGCTTGAGCCGAGCAAACTAAAAAGACAGGTTTGGCTGACAAGCCATTCAGAGCTTTCATGCTAACACAAAGAGAGAGGAGTATGAGCCCCAAAAGGACAATGCTAGGAATAACAAATAAATCATTCAAGTCCCCTTTCTCCCTTATTTTTAGGCTCAGGAAAGAAAAAGAAGTTATGTACTACCATAACGTTCCATTTTAGTTGTCTTCATCTCGCCTTCCTTCTTGCTGTTTGGGTTCGGAGCAGATCCTTGGCTCCGACTTGGCCATCTTCTATAGCTCGAGAGCTGTTTACTGGCTCCAGGCTATCCCTTATCCCAGAATGCCCAGCGTCAGCTACCCAGATCTCGTTTGTGATAGCGCACACTAGACACTAGTAGAGTAACCATTTACTAAAACTGGATGTCCAATACACCTAAACAAGGAAAGAGTTTTAGATTTACCTAGCATGTGAAATAATAAAAGATGCTCAGCCAGTGGAAAAAAAAAGGGAACTCCTCACAATCCTCTAGGAAGGAGGGAGGGACGCAAGAAGGAAGGTGAGATGAAGACAACTAACAAGGAACGTTACGGTAGGTACATAACTTCTTTATGTTAAGTTGTCTATCTCGCCTTCGTTCTTGCTGTTTGGGACAGCGTCCCTAGCACCTAAAATCCCGGGTGGCTAATTGGAACAAACTCTTCAGAACAGTAGAACCAAAGGAGACGATATCTACCTTGTAATGAGAGATAAAAGTATGGGAGTTTGCCCAAGTGGAAGCTGCAAAGATCGAGTCTATGGGCAACCTAGACTGAAACGCTACAGAGGTGGCTAATGCTCTACTGGAAAGACCTTTTGGTTTAGCAATTGATAAATAAAGGCAATAGTGTCAGATAACCATCTGGATAAGGTCACTTTGGCAATATCCTTGGGATCAGTATATTTAATGCCATTCTGTTGTAGCTCAGAGCAGTTCTGAGCATTGCCATTTAGATTCTTGACATAACTATAGAATGCCTTGTGGTTGTCTTTGGAATCTTTGGCAATTTTATTTTCGTAGCTAGCTTTTGAGGATTTTATGAGGGATCTCAGCTTCTTACTGACGCTGGTGAGGGAGTTTTTTGCATCCTGGGATTTTCCTCTTTTCTTCAGTTTCTTCCTTCTGCTGTATAGTTTGTTTATAGCAGGGGACCACCAAATTGGCTTCCTTTTTTTGGAGAAGAGCATCTTGGTTCTATTTGGGATGGCACATTTCATGCACTAGTAGATGTGCTTGTACAGTGCACCTTAGTGTAGGATTCTGCAGTCCAACATCCAGATCCCGTCTACATGGGTGTTGTGAAGTTTGTCACTTCTGACTTCAATAGCATGAAGTTGGCTTTGGAGAAGTTTTTTAAGGAGGTTTCCTTACTGGGGGGTGGGGGTGGGATGTGGATGTCAAGAGTGATTTGCTTATGGTCAGACCTGACCAATGAGGGGGTGATCACTGTTGTGGATCATCTATCTCCCATGTTGGTAATGACCAGGTCTAGGATATTGGAGGTCCCTGGTGGGACAATGGATTAGTTGATCCAGGGCATTGGAATTTATGAATTCCAAGAACCGTTGGGAAAAGGAGTTGGTACCCGAGTAGTTTTCCCAATTAATGGCAGGGTAGTTGAAATCACCCAGTATTAGGGTGTTTGGTTGTATCTTAATATTTTCCAGTATGTTTAGAAAGGTGTAGTGAGAATCTTGGGGCATGGTGGGGGGATCTGTAGCAAGCTACAATTTGGATTGCAGTCTTACCTAGTGTTAGTTGCACCTGGAGAATTTCAGATGCATTGTGTTGGGCAACTAGCCTGGAGGTGTGAATATCCTTGGTGAATATGGACACTCCCCTCCACCTTTAGTGTTTCGGTCTTGGTTTTGTGGCTGAAAAGTGTGGTAAGAATTATAGTCTGGTATTGCAGAGGTGCTCTTTGGAGCCTTGAACCAGGTCTCAGTTACTGCACAGATATCAATGTTCTCCATTTTAGGAGTGCCTCGAGAGAGTGCATTTTGAGGTTTAGACTTCTAGAACCAACGGTTCTACTGCCTGCAGATCCATTGTCTCTGGCTCCGAGCTAAAAGTAGTCGGAGGAGGAATAGAAATAGAAGTGGTTGGAGCTGATACCTGTTGAGGTGGGCTGGACAGAATTTTTGCCAGTGCCTGTGATTTAAGCAACCTACTTGCTACTCTCTCCACATCATGATCCGATAATCTAGAGGACTGAGAGGAGTGGGAAGAATGATGGCTATGTTCACTCTGTAATAAAGGTGACTGTGGTGCCGAGTGGATGGACTCCAAGGATGGCGACCTCAGTCTCTTATGGTTCCGAGGCGGCTCCGAAATAGCAGATGGAGCCAACGGAGGAGTTGTCTTGTCGTTGCCAGCCGGTACCGGCATACTTGGTTGGTCAAGTAAAGGAGTCTGCTCCGAAGGTGGAGCCGACAGCTTGACAGACTTAGGGGATTTCGCTGGCTGAGTAATTTTAGCTGGAGAATCCTGAGGCTTCAATAATCCCCGAAGGATCAATTTGTTTTTGCGCTCCTGCAGGACCCTTGGACTAAAAGCATGACATATAGAACAGGAGTCCTGCAGGTGAACAGCGCCCAAACAATAAACACAACTAGTGTGCCCAATTGTCAGAGACATTTTCTGATAGCATGAGTCACACTTTTTGAAGCCAGATACCTTAGTATCTTTAGACATTATAGTAACAACAATCACACAACAAATAATGAAAAACTATACTGTAAAAACAAGAACAAATAGAGTTTTTTTTTTTTTTTTTTTTTTTACAGTTAAAGTACAGAAGGAAAGCCTCTAATTTAAACATCTATCCTGTGTGTGTGTGTGGGGGGGGGGGGGGTGCTCTCTAACTTAAACGAGTTCAAGGGAACAGAAGGCCTGAGAGTTATGGAGTGACGGCCAACAAAGCTAAAATACACAAGAACACGAAAACAGGATAAAGGAATATTATCTATATACTAAAAAGACAATTACTTGACAAACTTTCAAGAAAAAACAACAATATATAATATCAAAAAGATTATACTAAGCCTGAGCCAGTAAGGAAGCAACCTCACAGCTGAAGCAGCAAATGAGATCTGGGTAGCTGACGCTGGGCATTCTGGGATAAGGGGTAGCCTCAAGCCAGTAAACAGCTCCCGAGCTATAGAAGATGGCCGGGTCAGAGTCGAGGATCAGCTCTGAACCCAAACAGCAAGAACAAAGGCGAGATAGACAACTTAACATGGATAGTTGCCTTAAAGGAAAGTTGGAAGAAGGATTAGTTTTCAAAGAAATCCTGTTTTTGTAGAAAATGAGATTGGGATGACTCACCATAACAACTTGCAACTCAGACACTCTTCTTGCAAATGTCAGAGCTATCAGTAAAACAGTTTTCCATATTATTATTAAGATGCCAAGGAGAGGTTACTAGTTATCTTGGAGGCCTCTTATGCAAAATCCCCTTTCAAAAACACTTTGACATGAGAATGCATTGAAAGAGGAAGACCCATGGACAGACGCACTGAAATGGCCAATAAATGAACCCTGATGGAGGGGTATAGGATAGTTACTCACACATGCATTGCAAAACCAGAGAACAACTAGCCATGAATGGGTGCTGGTTATGTTGTTGGTACCAAGAAAAACTTTTCCATTTGCTAATGTATGACTTTCTAGTAGCAGGTTTTCTTACCTCCATTAACACTTGCTGCACATCCTCAGTAAACGGGTATCTAAAGAGATTAAGGCCCTATCATCCTGGCAGTCAGTTGAAGTTGACTGTCGTCAGGGTGCATCAAACACCCCTGATCTTGCGTAAGTAGATCCATTCTGTGAGGAAGCTCATGGTAAATGCTCCTGGCCAATGCCAAAAGAAGGGAGAAGAACTGCTGCCTAGGCCAAAAAGGAGTCATCAGAATTAAATTTGGAGAGACTTTCTGAATAGTCATAATGACCCTGGATATTGGTGCAAAAGCAAACAGGAACACTGCTGTCCAAATAATAATAATATTAATAAAAAAAAAGCATCTGTCCTTCCAGGCCTTCTTGCATGAAGTTTTAGAGCAAAATTTTGCAACTGATTGGTGTGAGTTGAAGTAAAAATATCTATTTTTAAAGTGTTACTGGAAGACACTCAGATTCAGTTTTGGTTAGTGAAGTGCTGCCTTGGTCCTGCTCAAGTTGCATGACACAATTTTGCTTTGACTGTATGCAAGTTGACTATACAGTGAGAATGTGCTAAAAAGCTACATCCAAGGCTACCATGGCTAGTCTGCACATAAGGTAAGATCTGTTTTCCCCTTGCTTGTTTGTGTACCACATCACTGGGTGGCATCTGCAAACAGTTCCCAGGGACCATATAGTTGCCAACATCTCTTTTACACGTGTGTTTTGGTCGGTTTTCTTTTTGTGCCAAAGACCTTGCACTTTTAACACCAAAGACACTGCTACCCAAGCAAAGTCTGTTGTTACAGACTGTGTTAGAACTGAAAGGGAAAATAAGTGCCATGAATTCTAATAAATGTGGTCTCTCTTCCACAAAAAAACTCTCTTTTCACAAATCCCAAAACTGGAATCTGGAATGTTAAGGGATACTGATGTTGGGCCCATACAGACTTCAGATACCACTGGATTTTTCATATGTGGAATCTTGCTACAGAAATTATAGGAATCATACAGGCCACGAAACCCAAAATCCTGACAAATTCCCTTACTGAGACAGTAATCTAAGTGGGAAAATGCAGGAATATATCTAAATACAGATCAACCTTTTCCTGAGGAAGAAATGCTCTTTGAATGGAGGTATTTAGGAAACACCCCAGGAAAACAATTCTGTGAGGAGCTAAACAAGACTTTTGTATGTGCTCCTAGAAGCCCAGTCTGGGTAGATCCATCACCTAAGTGAGAGATCCAGACACTTTGAAAAAGACTCTGCAAAGATAAGCAAGTCATCTAAATAATAATAAAAAAAGTGAATATCTTGCAGTCTGCAGCAGGCTATCACAGAAGCCAAACACTTTGTGAATATCCTTGGAGCAGTGGCTAGATGAAAGGTTAATGCGGAGAAATATTGTAATTCAGACACAAAAACCTTAAGAAATATCTAAAATCTGAATCTATAGGAATGTGACAATATGCATCATTTAATCTAAGGTCACCAAAAATTCAAAAAGGGAATAAGGGTTAACAAGTTGTGAAGAGATAACATTTTGAGCTTGGCCATTATTACAATCAGGTTTAGAAAGGAAACATTCAATAATTTTCTTTGATTCGTACCAGAAGCAGTTTTGAATAAAACCTCTTCTATCACTCCCTGATTCAGCAGATGCTGAATGACAGGAAGGAAGTTTGATCTGATGGAAGACGGGGAATACCTCAAAAAGGAGGGAGAGATTTCCAATGGCATCTCTAACCTTGTAGTCTTTTGGATTACAATCAGAAACAATCTGTCTGAAAATACCTGTTGTCAAATTAAGAAGTGGAAGATCAGACTTTCTGGAAGGATTAAGGGGTTGCCAGGGTGGGTAGAGTCTCCTGTAGATAGTCATTCGGTGGGGGAGGGGGGTCCCTCCTTTTATTTTGGAACCGCTCTGTCACTGATATTTAGTTACCAGCAGCTTACCGCATTTGTTTATTTACCTATTTGAAATAAAGTAGGAGTAGCATTAATCCCCTTGGCAAACTTGGAGGAAGAAGGCTGAAAAGTATGAGAGATTGCTTGAATCAGCTTACTTCCCTCATCAAATTTTAGGGATCTCCACAGCAGAAAACTAATTCTACTACCTCCGCAGCAAAAAATTCTCTTTCGATTCCAGTTTAGCTTTTACATCTTCTGGAAGATTTTGAAAATACAACCAAGTAACCACCCTCATAAAAGTTCCAATAGTAACACCCTTTGGAAATGGCATCAGCAGAATCATCAAACAGTGGGTAGCCACACATGCCATAATATTCCATATGTTCACAAAAGAGGCAAGTATAAACTTTAACATATGAGCTTGACAGTTGAGAATCTAAAATTTAGTTTTGCTTTCTTGGAGGCAACAGGCTGGCTTGTCAGGCAAGTTACATCCTCTGATGCAAAAAACACAGGTCAGGCAAGTTACATCCTCTATGCAAAAAACGCAGGAGGAATTGGAGAAGGTTGTGGAAAATCCAGTTTATAAATCATAATACTTCTAGAGGGACAGCGGAAAGTCCTTATGTTACCACTATAACAAATGATTCATTCTGGAAATAGTTTAAGAGAAACCTTCAAAGGGACTCGCAGAAGCCATACTCTCCTTGGAATGTGAATCACAAATCTAAGATGACAAAAAAATAGAATCTACCCCTTAATCATTCTGTGGTTCAAAAAGTTGAACCTCTTCAGAAATTTAAGACTTCCTTTTTCTTTTACCAAAAAGTGTTAACTAAGAAGGTCAAGAACCTGAACTAAACCCTAAGCTATGCCCACTAAATCACACCTGCCCAAAATGACTAAGACAAGCGAAGAAATATGTTTAAGTTTTCTAAGGCTTCTCTTCTACAGGAATTTTTGAGACCCATGTTTGCTAGGAAAAACCTCCCTAGGGATAGAATTAGAGTGGTTTTCTATCCAACAGCCACAGACAACATTGCCTAACTCCTGTCCACAGTGTCTGTAAGGGCTATACTTGAAGGAAGCCAAAGAAAATGATGACTGGTTTTAGGAACCAGATATTCCTGTATTTTCTTTTTAGCGTTCTGTAGCTGCATCTCTGTCTTAGCAATTCCCCCTATTCTGCAATAATTTAACCTTTGTCAGCCCCTCTAAATTCCTGTTATTTCTTAACCATGACTCTTTCTCTTTTATTTGAACCCTATTTTTAAACTCCGTTTTCATTTTATCCCATTCACTAGCTATAAAGTACAGTTTTGTACCTACCATAAATGTAGATGTTCGAGTGTCTTCACTGCTGCAGTCATTACACTTGGGTTATCCTGCCGTCAGGCGGTCACGCAGTCGTCCAGAGTTCCAAAGTCTTGGTCCGGCGTCGGTTGCTGTCGCTTCCTCCCTGACGTCAGTGCGTCAGGGGAATATAAGATGCAGCCGACGCCATTTTCTTCAGTTTTTCTTGCCCCAGATGTCAGGTGCCCCCAAAAAGATAGGCAATACATATTGCTAATAAAACATACAATAAGGTAAAAACAAAACCTTCAGTAACCAGCAAATACACCACATAGATAGTATAGTGTAGAAAGGTATAGATAAGACCCAGCTAAGAAAGAGGGATGGCAGGTGGGTAACCAGGACTGCAGCAGTGAAGACACTCGAACATCTACATTTGTGGTAGGTACAAAACTGTACTATGTTCATCGTGTTTCACTGCTGCAGTCATTACACTTGGGTTGAATCCCAAAGCTGAGTCAGGGTGGCTGGTTCTATAGAGGATTTGGTGTGGCTATGAGGTCCTACAGCACTGCAGTGGCAAAGCTAGCTCTGGATCTAGAATAAAGAGGCAAATGGTAATGCTTGGTAAAGGTGTGCACTGAACTCCAAGTTGCAGCTTCCAAAATGTCTTTGGTAGGTACTCCTCTAAGGTAGGCAGTAGAAGTGGCAGTTGCCCTGGTGGAATGTGGTCTAATGTTACTAGGTACATGTTTCCCATGCTGTGTGTAGCTGAACCGGATACAGTGTCCTATCCACTTTGAAATGGTCTGCTTTGAAATAGCCTTTCCCTGTGATCCTGCAGCATATGATACAAACAATTGTTCAGTTTTTATGAAAGCTTTTGTTTTGTCCAAGTAGAAACATAATTGTCTGTGTATGTCCAAGGAGTGTAGAAGTCTCTCCCCTTTATTCTGGGGATTTGGATAAAAAGTTGGCAAGTGAATAGTTTGGTTAAGAGCCACACTGGATACCACACCTTAGGCATAAAAAGAAGAGTTTGTTCTTAAAGAAACCCTGTCTTGGTGAAAAATGATGAAAGGCTCCACTGCCATTAGTGCCTGTAGTTCCGAGACTCTTCGTGCTGAGATTATTGCTAGAAGAAGAGCAGTTTTCCAAGATACATATTTTAATTCTGCTGAATTGGCTGGCTCAAAAGGAGGTAAAGTGAGTTTTTCCAAGACAAAATTGAGGTCCCAAGTAGGTGTCGGTGCTCTCTGGGGCGGTCTTATGTTTTTAGCCCCTCTGAAGTACTGCTTTAGCAATGAATGAGACAAAATAGGAGGATCTGTGTTGTAATGAGCCGAGATGGCAGAGGCGTGGATATTAATGGATGAGAAGGATAGACCTTTGTCCAGCATCTCAGTTAAGTATTGTAGTATCTGAGGAATGTTTGGGACAAGAGGGTCAAGGCTTTGAGCCTGGTTCCAGGCACAGAATCTCTTCCACTTTTCTGAATAAGATTTCCTGGTGCTAGGCCTCCTGGCTCCAAAATGACATCCATAACAGCTTTAGAGAGAGGTGTTGCCTGTTTGGCTAATGAATCTGCCATGCAGCCAGGCTTAAGGTTTTGAGCTGACTATGCAGGATCTGATTGTTTTGTTGAGTCAGTAGGTGTGGAATTTGAGGCAAAATCCAAAGTGGGCCTTGAGCTAAGTTCTTTAAGATTGGGTACCAATGCTGGCATGGCCAGTCTGGAGCAATCAGGATCATCTGTGGTTTTTCTTGTCTGGCTTTTAGGAGTACCTCTGAAAGGAGGGGCAGTGGTGGGAAGGCATAAACATTTAGGCTTTTCCAGCTGAACGAAAGAGCATCAACTTTCCATGCTTGTGTGTGATAAGTCCTTGTGCAGAATTTTTGTAGTTGGCAATTCAGTGGGGAGGCAAAAAGATCTATGTCCGGGAACCCCCATTTTTGCGTTATCATGCTGAAGACTTGTGGATTTAATTTCCACGAGGATCCATGATGTTTCTGCTAAAGTCGTCTGCCAGAGTATTTTTCTTTCCTGGCAGGAATTGTGCTTGCAGATGAACTTGATAAGTTAGAGCTGTGTTCCACAAGGTTATGGCTTGTCTGCATAGGGGGTAGGAATGAGTGCCCCCTTGCTTGTTTATGTACCACATTACTGTGGTATTGTCTGTCTTTAATAATAATTGTCCTGGATGCACAAGGTCCTTGAAAGCTGTTAGGGCATTTTGTACAGCCAACATCTCTTTTTGATTGATGTGAAGATGCATTTGGTCTGTGGTCCACTTGCCTTGAATACATTTTCCTGCCATGTGTGCTCCCCAGGCGTAATCCGAAGCATCTGTTGTTAAAGTCTGCCTGGCTGTGGGTAGAGTGAAAGTCTGACCCTTGTTGAGGTGACATGCCTGTGCCCACCATCGAAACTCCTGTTGTAGGCAGGGAATTAGTGGTATTACTGTTGTGAGAGTGCAGAGTCCAAACACTTTTTAGGTACCATTGTAATTTCCTCATAAGCAGTCTGGCATATGGAATTAATAGTATGCAGGATGCCATGAATCCCAAGGCCTGCAGAATTTTTCTTGCAGGGAGTTGGGGCTTTGTTGCCATCAATTGAAAATACTGAGTCAGTTGTCCTCGTTTGTCTGGCGCGAGATAAGCCATCTGGGGCGTTGTATTTAAGCTGGCACCCAGGAATATTATCTCTTGTGAGGGCACTATTTTTGACTTCTTTTTGTTTACTGTGTACCCTAGGCAAATTAGCAACTTTTTTACAAATGCCAGATGCTTTAGAAGAATGTCCTTGCTCTCTCTGCTTGAATCAGGCAGTCGTCCAGGTATGGATATATTTGAATTCCTTTTTGTCTGCAAAATGCAATTACTGGTACCAGACACTTTGTGAAGACCCTGAGCGCAGTAGATAAGCCAAAGGGCAGTGCAGAGAATTGGTAGTGCATTGAACTAGCTATGAATCTGAGGTATCTTCTGCAATTTTGTCTGATAGGGACATGCAGGTATGCCTCTTTGAGATCCAAAGTAACAAGCCAAGCCTTCTTGCCCAACATGGGAAGGAGCTGCTGTAGTGTCAACATTTTGAGTTTTGGAACATCCAGGTAAGTATTTAGAGTAGAAAGGTCTAGTATGGGTCTTCAGGCTTTGTCCTTTCTGGGGACCAGGAAAAGTCTTGAGTAAAATCCTTGTCCTTATTCCTGCTGTGGCACTTTTTGAATAGCTCTCATGTCCATGAGGGCTGCAATTTGTTTGTGCCTCTGCCCATTGATTTTGTGGCAGGTCTGGCATTCCTTTTAGCCTTGGTAAAGTGTGAAAGTGGAATCTGTAACCTTGAGACACAATATTCAGAACCCATTTGTCTTGGGTGATTGCTTGCCAACTTTGAGAAAAAAGTGCTAGTTTCCCCCCTAAGGGAGCTGCCAAAAGGGAAGAGCTTGGCATTGGAAGGGGGAAGTCATTGGGACGGTTTCCTGTAAGGTTGTGACTTGTCTTCACCTCCTTTTGGGGTTGAAGCACCCCACTGTCGTGGTTTGTAAGAGCCTTGGGGCTGAGATCTGCCTCTTGGGTGTCTGTATCTGCCTCTTTGTGGCCTGTCTGACACTGGAAAGGAACAATTCTTTGTAGGCCAATTTCTGCTAAATCGAGGTGGCTGTACCTGTAAGAAATCCTTCACTGTTTGCATAGATTTTGCCTTATCCTCCATTTTCTTTAATACCTCTTCTGCCTTAACACCAAATAAAACATCTTGCTGTAAAGGAGCATCCAATAATTTTGCCTTAACATGATCTGGTAAACTTTGTTCTTTTAACCAAGCATGCCTTCGAATCCACATTGCAAAGTATGTTTTCCCACTTGTTCAGCTGCATGCAATACATCCTGCATTTCCTTATAGTCAGGATGTTCTGCACTTGTACTCATTTTCTGTTTTAACTGAGACATTAAATATTGTTGGTATTTAAGCATGTGAAACTGGCAATTTAAAGCGCTCACTGCTAAAGTTGCAGAAGTGTAAACTTTCTTCCCCCATCTGTCTAATGCTCTATAATCCCTGTCAGAGGGAACTGGATTTTTAGCCGTAGAAGCCTTTACCCCTTTGGGACCGTGGGAAATAGTTTCTGGGTCAGCAACAGGGTTTTTATAAAGAAATTTGAGAGAGTCAGGGACTCTGTAGTACCTGTCTGGCTTGACTGGAGCAGGGGGTAAAAAAAAATCAGGATTTAAACTGGATTCAGAGAACACATCATCCACAATATCCAACACTGGCGGAATAGCAAGGAGCCTGTGCTGAGGCAATAAAAGAAAGTCTCTGAGCCTTTTCTTGGATTCTGAGTAATCCTGGCCCTCCCAATGGAAATGCTCCCTCACGGTATGTAAAGTTTCCCCAAAAGAATAATCCTCAGGAGGGGAGGCTGAAGGAATTGATTCTTCAGCATCAGAGTCCTCATAGGGGGGTAAAGAGAATCCCTGGTCTGAAGAGGAATCAGAATATATGGAAACCTGGTCAGAGGAATCATAGTCTGTATCCTGCTTAGGCCTTTTATCAGGAGGGGAATGGGAACCCTGATCAGAGTAATTAAGTCTTCGGCTATTTTGAGCATCTGTTTTTTAGACATGGAGGCCTGTCCAGGTGAATGCTGTACTTGCTTCTTTGTCTTTAATGGAGTTTTAGACTCGGCTGTAGTTTTAATGGTAAGTTGTGAAGGTCTGAAAACACCCTCAGAAGCTGATGCCTGCTCAGCGGCTCCGGACCCATCTGAAGGATTAGTCTCCATAGGCCCAACACCTTGAGTATCCAGAGGCCTAGGCACCTCCAATTGGGAGTCGGTAGCGCCCTGTGGCTCTGAGGTAGCGGGTGTCAGGGGCTGCGAAAGCTCCTCACTGAGAACCGGTGAACCGGCAACTGGCCTAGAAGAGGCTTTGTCAGTTTTGGGCCTCGGATGCCTGTCCTTATCCTTGTCTGTGCGTTTTTTGTGTATTCCGGTCATCGGCTGTTCCGACGGCATGGTATAATTTAATCTTCGGCCAAAGTAATGGCGAGCAAAATCAACCGACGTTTAATAGTGCATTTGTTAAATCCAGCACAAAAACGACAACTAATGATGTTGTGATCTGGGCCTAGGCATGGAATACAGTAAGAATGAAAATCCTTATGAGGTATTTGCTTCCCACAAGAAATACAATTATTAACTTTTACTGACATTGGTCTGAGGCAAGAAAACGTTTCCCCAACGGGGTACTTAGCTTTAATGAAGACTTCGGTCCTGAAAATCGAATTTGATATCTTAGGAGTCGGCCGACCGGCACTTGCGAACTGCTTTTGTTTCGGGCACCGCGTGGCAAGAAAGACTGAAGAAAATGGCGTTGGCTGCATCTTATATACCCCTGATGCACTGACGTCAGGGAGAAAGCGACAGCAACCGACGCTGGGCCAAGACTTTGGAACTCTGGCTGACTGCGGGACCGCCTGACAGCAGGATAACCCAAGTGTAATGACTGCAGCAGTGAAACACGAACATCTTTTGAAGATATTTGTATCTTCTCCAACAATTTCCAGTAACAACTCTTCAAATTCCTCTCTTTTTAAATAGTAGGTGAGAAAGCACCGGTGTCTCATTTTTATTTTATTACCATGCATTTTTATCTTAGTTTTTATTGGTACATGATCTGAAATAGTTATTGGATGTATGTCAAAACTTTCAATTAAATGCACATGCACCTGTGAAACAATTTCTATTTAGTCTAGCCCAGTTATTCTACCTTGGATAATAACATGCAAACTCTCAGAGTTCCTACCAGGCATTTACATCTTCCATACCAAACATCTGCAAAAATTCCTTCAGAAACCTATCCTGTTTTGTTATATATCCCTTCTAGTTCCCCCAGATACATCCTCCATGTTGCATATCAAGTTACAGTTCACATCTATATGTAACATTCTGTGCAGAAAGCTGATTTCTCCCCAGATATTCTTAAGCTCAATAATAGCAGTTGTTGGTGCAATAGAAATACATTCCAGCATAACCCTCTCTTGTCAATAGCCCCTTACTGCCAGAAATCTACCATTAATTTTTTCCTCTTTTATCACAATTAAAGACCTCTATTAATTTGTAGAACTACTCCCCTTTTCCTTTGTCCCGGATATCCTGCCGAATATCCATCATGAAATTATTTGTCAAATTCAGATGCTCATTCTTTCCACGTGTTTCTTGCAGCATTATTTGCACTCTGCATTTTTAATATAATTCAATACTCTTTCCTTTTTGTCTGTACCTGTGAGTCCATTTACGTTTCAAGATAATATGGATAGCATAGCCATTATGATAAAAAGCTAGTGTTCCAACCTACTATACATGACAATTTTTGAATGCGTTATTTCCAACTTTTGTGTTACATGCACATATTAATCTTTAGCAGACTGATCTTTTATACAGTTGTTTTTTGTCTTCTCTGTTTGAACCTATGTCACATTTTTCAAGACTTTGTTTTAATGAAAACTTTCAAACAAAAACGCAAGTACATTTTCCGAACACACAATATCAACAAAACTACGTGCATCTTCAAAAATTAAGTTTAACCCTCCAGATAGGAACAACTGCATCAAATCAACAGCTGCATCCCAGGCAATACCTACCTAAAACTAAGGCTACCCATTCTAAAGTGCATGTTACAAATCTGTGTTCTCACTTCCACTGATTGGTATATGTTCTTTTCTAATCTCTACTCCTCTCTTCCATGTGAAAAACAGCTGGTATGCTTTCAGAAAGAATCAACTTTTAGCCATAAGAAGAAATGTACTGCTTATTTTTAAATAAAACTAAATTATATGCAGTTCTATTAAATACATTAAAGTATTAAGGCTGCTATGGAAACTGCCATCTCTTAATCACTTCCAATCATTTCAAACTATTTTTCAATGAACTGTTTGCCCTTGTACCTTTAAATTTTGCATTTCCCTTAGCTAAGAATGTGCAGACCTCTCAAGATCAATTGTGTGCACCTACAGATGGCTTGTCTCCATGGAAACAATCAGCAATGAGAAAAAAAACAGACGCATGAAGGAATCTGTCAATTTCAGGACAGAATGTACAACTGCCTTCAGCTACAGACTTCTAGACTCCCACTGATCATTTGCTTATGAGGGAAAACAAGCTATTTATTATTGCATATGCATGACACTTAGTACTTCTCATGGCTTTCACCATTTTGTCTTATTTTCCAAGCCTACTTGTTTACAAAAAAAGTTATATACTTACCATAATGATGCATCCGTGTTTTCTTTATTTTCATCTAGTTCAACCTTTGGATCCTTGGCCCCCTTCTCTGAAGCTTCTAATTTGCAATGAGATACAAAGGTGTGAACCACAGACCATGTTGCTGCTGCTGCACAAATGTCATCCACTGGAGTTCTATAAATAAAGGCTGTAGTGGTAGCTACCATCCTTGCAGAATGAGCATTACATTTTGTACACAAAGATGTACCTCTTTTTGCACAGACAAAGGAAATACACCCTGACAACCATCTTGAAAGGGTAACCTTGAAGATGCCCTTATCCAGTTTAGCCCTGGAAAAAGCTACAACATACTGGTCTGATTTTCTTAAGTCCTCTGTTCTGTAAATACAGAATCTGAGTTGGCCATGGAACACCTAGCTTGTGCAGTACATAATTTCCTTTGAGTATCTTGGGTCAAGAGATTGATTTAGATTTGCTTCAGATGTCACCTTAGGGGAAAAGGATCCATTCGTTCTTAGTGTAACTCTTTTTATTTATTTATTTACTTTTATTTTACATTGGTTCACCGAGATTGTCTGAGCTGAAGAGCCCTTTTTCAGCGAAGGCCCGGGGAGAAAAGCTCCAACATATTATGCAATTTTCATTATAAATTAGCATTAAGCAGCAATGTTACAGGATTATTACAAGGCATTAAGTAGCAATACAATGTTATACAGTGTCAATAATCAGGAGTATAGCACTATTTCAAGATGTATAAAAAGAAATATGTCATTAAGATGAGTATAGTTTTTAGGGCAAGTGGTTACAAAATCCCAGTTTTTATCATGATGTAGTTGTATGAAGGGAAGGCAATTACAACAGAATGTTTCTATGAGGCAATTTGCTTAATAGATTTTAGAAGACAGTAGAAAGAGTAGTCAAGGAAGATTAGAGAGAGCTAGTGAGAAGAGTGAGTTAAGGGCAGAAAGTAGATTAAGGTACGAGAAGTAGGGGATGCTTAAGGAGGGAGAGTGCAGTGGCAGGACCAGTGATCTTTGAATTACTCTTTTGTGGCTGTCTTAAATTGTTTAGGATGTGTAAGGGTCCTGATTTCTAGTGGGAGCCTATTCTAGGCAATAGTGGGGTGATAACTGTACATGTTGCGTCCAAATTTAGACTTGGGATTGTAGATTTGTAGTAGATCTTGGTTAGAGCTTCAGAGAGGTCTGGAGGGAGAATAATGAGAGATGAGAGGGGATAAAGCTGGGCAGTTGGAAGGTTGGTATAGGACAGAATGGATGACTTGGAGCTAAAAGAGAAGAGGCTGGTGGGGTAATTCAAGCCAGTTTAGGTGTTTTAGAGAGAGACAGTGATGGGATGTGTATGTTTGTTGGACAGCAAATCTAGCTACCTTGTTGTAGGTAGATTCAAGTTTGGTCAGGAGTGCTGAGTTAAGATCTGTGAGAATTTGAGAAATGTACATTAGACTGGGTAGAAGGTAGGTAAGAGGGAGAGTAATCTTGACTTCAGAGGTAAGGAATTTCTTATTACAGTAAAGTAGCCCTAGTTTTGAATGAGTCTTTTTGCTACAGTTATTAGCATGCAAATCAAATTTAAGCTGATTGAAGATGGTTACGCCTAAGAGCTTAGTACTGGATTCTGCCTGAATGGGCATGTTATTAAGGGACTGTATGTAGGAGGAGGGTTTAATATTGTTGAACTTTTTAGGTAGGAAGAGTAACAGCTTTGTTTTTTTAGGGTCAGGGATGAGCTGGTTGTTGGAGAGCTATGTTTCAACTAAGTTAAAAGATGCAGGAGCAGGTGAGAAGAGCTTAGAGGGAGAGTTGGCTGCGGTGATGACTGTAGAGTCTTCTGCGTATTGCACTAAAGATGACAGAGGACAGGAGGTATAGACCTGATTAGTAAAGATATTAAAAAGTAAAGGCCCTAGGATGGACCCTTGAGTTACACCCATTTTTACAGGGAAAGGAGAGGAGAGTGCAGAGTGCCATCTCACTGATTGAGATCTATCAGTGAGGTAGCTGGAGAACCATGCAACAGTATCAGAGGAGAAGTTGAGGTTATGCAGTTTGTGCAGCAGAAGAGAGTGTGCGACAGTGTTGAAAGCTTTTGAGAGGTCCAAGAATAGGCAAGAAATAAATTTATGGTTGTCCATGGCTATAGAGACAGTGTTGAGGAAGGATAATAGAGCTGTAGTGGTGCTATGTTTAGGTATGAAGCCGTGTTGAGTGGCTGTTAGCAGATTTTCCTTATATTAGATACTGCATAACTTGTTTATGAATACATTTTTCTAGTACTTTTAGAGAGAGGGGGAGCATAGCGATAGGTCTAAAGTTGGAGATATCAGAGGAGTTACCTCCTTTGTGTACAGGTAAAGTGTAGCATTGTTTCCAAATGGAAGGAACTTTAGATTCAGAGACAGAGCGATTAATTAGGATAGATACAGGGAGAGCAAGAGAGTCAGCTGCTAGTAGAAGAAAAGTGGAAGGAATATTGTCAGCTGATGCTTAGCATGGTTTTAATTTAGAGAGTAGACTTTTGATGTAGCTAGTAGGTACAGGTTTGAGGAAGAAGGTATTTGAGGAGATAGTATTAGGAGTAGGTTCAGAAAAGTTGGGGATGTTAGTAGTAGAAGAATTTGGGTTAGGGTTCAGTGGCTTAGATATTGAATCGATAAAATAGGTATTGAAGATAGTGGCAGTTTCTTCAGATGCCTTGTCTGGGCATGGATTGGGGGAGCTAAGATTACTGGGATGTAATATTTGATTAACAGAGTTCCAGAATTTTTTAGGATTAGATTTTAGGGCTGTGGGAGGTTTGTTACAGAAGTCATTTTTATCTTTGTTTATGTGTTTTTTTGTCTGATTTCTGAGTTCTTTACATTTTTGTAAGTATGCAGAGAGCTTAGCTTGTGACCATTTTTTCCACAATTTGTCTCTAGTTATCATAAGGGTACAAGTGGCTTTTGAAAGCCACAGAGATATGGTGGCCTTAGTTCGGACTCTATGAGGGGGAGCAAGCGAGTCTAAGATGCTATGGAAAGTGGAGTTGAAAGCTAGGACTGCTTCTTCTAGTGGGAGTTGGGTAAGGAATTTCCAGTTTACTTTAGAGAGAAGGGCATTAAATGTTTCTGGATGGAAGTTGGAAAGTTTACGACAAGTGATAAATTTAGGAGGTTTTAAAAAGTGGGGAGTGAACCTAAGCACTTTTATAGGGGAGTAATCACTCAGGGTGTTTGGTAGGGTTTCAGGGTTATGATATTTGGAAGGGTAAGATACAAGTACCCAGTCAATAAGAGTATGGGTAGGTTGGGAGATTAGCTGTGTAAAGCCATATAAATTAATATGAGCATTACAGTTTGGATTACTGAGAGTTAACCAGTTAATGTAGACATCCCCAAGGAGGATAGTTTCACAGGGGATGTATTGAAAAAAGTATGAAAGAATATTTTCGAGCAGAGGAATGCGTCTCCTGGAGGAATATAGATGGCTGCTACTGTGATAGTGGTGTGGTCATTTATTTTAAGGTTAGCTGTAAGTAGTTCAGCAGGAGAAAAGGAAGTTTCATAATAATTGTAATGGTGAGGTGGTTGGAGTAGAGGATGGCAACGCCACCCCCTTTTTTGTTTTGGCGATCTATGTGGAGTATATTATAACCAGGGGGGGAGAATGTCTTCATCAGAGGTTTGGAGTTTTAGCCAAGTCTCTGTTAGTGTTATGGCAAACCAAACAGGGAAAGTTTAACAAAAAAGTGCTTGTAGCTCAGAGATTTGTCTTGAAGTCACTGTGACTATGAAGATTGTCTTCTAAGACAAAAAAATAAGTTTGCAGCAGCTGCTAGTTCAAAAATGGGGTGAGTTAAGGTTTGCAGCAAAACTGTGATATCCGAAGGGTGGGGTGCAGTGCCCCTAACAGGAAGTTTCAGAGAAAAGGAACATTTTTGGAAGGCTTTGGAAATTTTCAGAGATGCTATGCAGGTATCATTTTGTTCAACATAAAAATTGGTAAAAGCAGACATTTGTACCTTGATCAGAGAGAAACTAGAATTGCTGTGAAAGACTTCTGACAAAAACTCTAAAACAGAAGGGAAGGGACAGCTGCTGAGAAAGGGTCCAAATCTTTTGATAAAGCCCAAACGGAAAAAAAAAACTTTTCCATTTACACTCATAAATCTTTTTGGATGATTGTTTCCAAGAAGCTGGACCAATGAATTAGAAAGCCTGGTATCTCTGGCTACAGTTAGAACTGGAGGAATCAAGCAGTCAGTTTCATGGACTTTTGGTCTAGAAGAGGCACTGTGAATAGGAGACTTAAAAAATTTAGATAGTGCTTCATCATCCAGAGAGGATGTACTAGATGAGATGACAGGAAGGGGAACCAAACCGGCTGGGGTCAAAGGGGGGCAATGAGGATCACTCTGATCTTGCACCTTTTGGCTTTCTAAATAAATCTGGATCTGGGATATTGCAGGAAAAGCATAGAGGAGCCCTGGGGGCCAGCTGTGGACTACAGCATCCCTCAGTGACTCTCCCTGTGGAGGGATATTGGCAAAGTAACTGCTGCACTTATTCAGTTAGGACTCTCAAAAGGTCACAACAAGACTGGCCCTGCGGCTGAAGATCTGAGTTACTATTGTCTGGCTACGGGACAACTTATAAGGCATAAGAATCGTCCTGCTCCATTTGTCCACTAAAACACTGGATGTGCCTGGCATATGCACTGCCAGCAGAAAATGATGTGAAGACATCAATCACTGCCAAACTCTTGTGGCCTCTCAGCAAGGAGGATAAGACCGGTTGCCACCTGTTTGTTGATATACCATACTACCATTTTCTCTGTCTAGACAGAAATCACATCCTTGGAGAGAATGTCCTCAAAAAGCCTGGAACACTAGGAGGTCCGCCCTCATCTCCTAAAGACGTCTGGCCTCTAGATGTGACCAATAACCTTGGACCATCCTCCCATGAAATGTAACCAGCCTACTCTCAAAAGAGAGGCATCTATGGTTAACTGTGACAAGAGGTTGTGCCTGGCTAAAAGGTTGGTCTTTTGTTACAGATGGAGAAGTAATCCACCAAATGATGCGATTCTTGCATACCTGCATAATACGAATCCTAGAGTGAACAGAGTGAATGTTCTGAGACCACTGAACTGAAAGGATCCACTGCAGAACTCTCATGTGGAATCTGGCTATGGGTGCAAGAGCAACTATCGAGCAATTAGACCTAACAGACAAAGTACTAATTTTGCTTGAGGTGAAGGATGTTGGGTGACCAGAGTGTCAACTAGATAGAAGGAAAGCCCCTTGCAATCTAGTAACTTGGCTATTTGTAGAGACGTCTCCAGGTGAGAGCCAATGAATTCTATCGGTTGTTTTGGAATGAAATGGGTCTTGGTGTGATTCACTGTTATGTCGAGATTCTGAAGCAGACAGAGCAAAAGGTTCTGATGTTGTAGTTGTAAGTCCCTGGATGTAAAAGTGAGAAGCCAACTGTCTAAGTGTGGGAAATCTTGGATCTGTAGCAGACCAAGATTTGCTGCTACTATAGCCATCATCTTTGTAAACACCGTGGGGACTGTGGTGAGACCAAAGGGTAGTGCTCTGAACTGAGGATTGGCTCTCAGACAGAAATGGAGAAAACCCCTGGACTGCGACTCTGTCTTTATGTGATAGTAGGCATCCTGGTGATCAATAAAATCACATCCAATTATCCCTCCTCAGAAAAAGTAGTATGGACTGAAGCGTGACCATATAGAATTTTGTCTGTTTTACAAATTGACTGATAGGACTCAGGTCCAGAATTGGCCTGAGGTCCTGTCTTCCTGGGTACTAAAGAGCCTGGAACAGACTTCAGATTCTAATGGGTATAGGGGGACCTTTTTAATGATTTTCTTCCAGCAGCTTGGCAACCTCTGCTGTTGCGAATTCCCACCGACTAGGTGGCATGTCAAGAATCTTTCTTTTTTCTTTGGTGAGCACGAAAAGTAGATGGAGTAGCCTCTGGTTACTATCCTCGACACCCAGAAATCTACTGTGATATTTCGCCAGGCTTACTGGTGGAAGGGTAAGTATCCCCCCCAAAAAAAATACCTTCAGAGTGTAGCAGTTGGGCAACCATTCAGGAACGCTGGTAGGGCTTCTCAGTGAAGTGGTCAAGGAAGCCCTGGTTATGCAGTCTGCATCCGCTTCTGGGGCAATGTCCATGGGAATTATCTCATATTCTGCAACAGGGACTGCAAGAGTTTCATTCATTCATAAAATTGTCTCTTCCTGAACCACATTCTGATTTCTAGAAAAGGCTCTCTGGGTGGTAGAAAAATGAAAGCCCATGGCAGGAAAGGTTTTGTCATCCTGCTCACTCCTGATTAGAGTCTTTCACTTCAGGGTCAAAAACTGCAGAACCATCAAAGGAAGAACTGACAAAGGACATCTTAAAGCCTTCCACAAAAATTACAAAGGTGCATCCAGGCATGCCAGCACATTGTAATGTCATTGCTTGCTACTCTAGCCATGTCATCAGCTTCTTTAGACAGCAGACACATGGTCAGTTTCGACAAAGAATGAAAGACAGCTGAGAGTCCACAGCTTTCTGAAGATCCACTGCTAAGCTACAAGAGAGAGACTTGGTGAATTCTTTGGTCAAGTCCCTCTGGAAATGTGTCACATGGGCTTGACAGTTCAGTGGTCTGAGGGCAAACTTCACTGAAGTTTATGTCCATTTCCCAAACCTGGCCAAAATCTTAGATTCCCTGTTGGGGGATAGACAGGGGAACTTTCTTCTCAAAGTTTCCTTTTTGCGGCTGCCACTAGGACTACGGCATCTACATTTGGATCTTTGCTTCAATGCTTCCTGTCCATGGGGGGAAATAAAATCCTATCTGGCTTTTTTGGAATCAGTTCCACTATGTCAGGATCTTTCCAAGCCTGCTGAGACACAAGGTCTGTAAGGGGATCAGCAGTTAGTTCCACACAGGAAGCAAAAGAGCCATCACCAAAGGCTTTGAGGAATACAGACGTGTCAGCTGAAGGGTCATTGATGGTCCAACCCCCTTGTTTCATCAATTTGAGGGTATCACCAAAGGGGCATCTTCTAAAGGTGATCTGGGGGAACCTTCACCTTCTTCCAAGTCTGTGTCTTCAGTGACAGACTTTGGAGAGAAGTTGATGTGTTTCAGTCTTCACATCTGTTTTCTATGAACCTGTCCTGAGGAGACATCAGATGATGAACTCACACAGTGTAGGACCTCTGAGCCTCTTGACACTGAATTGTTTCTGTCATCCCCATCAATTTGTCTGAGTGGAAGGAGGAGGAATATTCAGCAGAGGTTGGGATGGATCCAAGCAAGAAGATGACGCTTTTTCTTTTAGTCCAGCCAACACACCTGTGAAGCCCTCAAAAGCCGAAGCCACTATCACTGCTGAAGGAGCCAAACTGCCACCTGAGGGGGGAAGAGACTTCTTTGCTCCGATGAGCCTTGGCTCAGAAACCAACCTCAGACCTGAGCTGTCATGAGGCAAGGAATCAAAAGGGAGAGAGAGCTCTAAAAACTTTGGAGTTGATTCACCTCCCCCAAGCTGTGGTGTTGGCACTTTGGCTCAGAGACCCATCCCGATTTGAATGCATCAGAGCCATGAGGGTGGTCAAAGATTCTGCTGGCAAAGTCCCGAGGACTGTCATCTCTCACAAAAGCATACAGGAGCAGATTGGGCCTGTGGATACTGGACCCAAAGGATGGGCTAGTAACAGAGATAAAGGAGAGGTTGTTGGGCCAGTTCCCTATCCTTCTTAGGTGGACAGCGCAGGGAGAACCCCAAGCTGAATCTCAGCTCTCAAAAAGCTTCTGCTTCTTTCTATCGATGTCAGATTCTTTTAAGACTCCTAGATGACCGGGCCAACCTTGATGACTCCACTGAAGATGCCCTGAAAACACTTCCTTTCTTGAAGCATTGGGGAGTGCAGTCTTGGATTCTCCTGGTCTGGTGAAAAATGGGGCCGTGAAGAGGAAGATTTGGCTCCAGTAACCATTGGATCCAACTTCCAAGAAATTTTAGGATCCAGACCCAGATAATCAGCTTGTTTTCGGGGACCTCTTTCTTGGCTTGTCACTCTTCTTTTTCTCATAATTTTGTTTTGATGCTTCCTTCTTCCTCTCTTTAGATTTAGACTTGCTTTGCCTCTTACCTGGTGAAGAAAAAGAAATGGACAAAGTCTAGGTAGACCCTGTCTGAGGCAATAGAAGACCTTTGAGAAGTAACTTTTCCTTCCTGGACTGGATTGCTCTGGAACCGAAAGAGGCACAGGCCTCACATTCGATATCAAGATTTGGCAGCACTCAAATAGTATCAGTACTGGAAAAGTGGGGCCTCTGGAGGAATCTTGCACCCACAGGCCACTAGCACTTTTTAAATCCCTAAACCTTGTCCATGACAGTATCCAATAAAACTGTCAACAGTAGAGAAAACAAACTATAAGAGTGCAAAAAAGTTCTGAATACTACCAAAATAGCATACTATGAATATTTTATATATGCATGTGTGTCTATATATGTATGTATGTGTGTATGTATATATATATATATATATATATATATATATATATATATATATATATATATATATATATATATATATATATATATATATATATATATATATATACATACACACGTACAAACACGCAGATAGATACTTTTTTAAAGGAAAAAAATGTAGAAAATAATCTAGCACGTAGTGAAAAAAAAAGCTATAGAAAAAGAAGCCAAAAGATTTGAAACCTTTAACACTAATAGACAAAGAAAGCCAAAAGGCTTGCAACCGTTAATACTAAGAAATGATGTTAGCTTTAAGTGGTATTATATTATGAACTAAATGAGTAAATGGGACAGGCGAGGAAACTAGAAAAAAATTGTTCAAAAGACAGGAACTAATTCTTACTAATACTAAAAAGCCAACAGGAACACAAACAAACATGATAGCCAAACAACTCCAGTAGTGCCAGAACAAACGGCAGAACGCATGTAAAAATCCAAAAACGTATTTATTAAAATACCAAGTTGTTAAATGCTTTCATTCCATACACTTTCTGTAACTTCCTTAGAACAAACTTTCAGAACTAAAAAATCAATTATAATAAAATCACATGACCCAAACAATTAACCAATAACAAATGGACAAAACTTAATCAGTTTCAGCTTCAAAATAGAAGAAATTGAAACTAAATCATTTAACCCAGGGAAACAAGTAGCATCCAACTTGATTTGCCGTATTAATTCACTTTTAGCAAACTGCTCATCCACCACATAACCCCAGGAATCAATCATCATTTGATCTAAACCGACAAAACAAAATGAATTGTCGACATTATGCTCAATGTGCCTAAACAAGGCATTGTTTTTTTTATTATTCCTGACATCCAAAATGTTCTCACAAATCCTGTTATTCAGCATGTCATGAAAACGTAAAAGACAGGCCATGAATCACAACAAGCCAGGTAAACAACCCGGCTACATTTGCAGGAAAAATGACCAGTAACTTTAAACTCCTTTTACTGAAAAAACTAACTCCCAATTTTAATATAACTACATGATTTACAATGACAACACTTAAATATGCCCATTTTACCGGAATTATCTTTCCCAGGACCCCATTCATGCAAGTTCTTAAAGGGTTTATCTCTTCGATAGATAATGACTGGTTTATCTCAGAGTTTCTCCATGAAAGTAACATCAGAATTAAAGATGAACCAATTCTGAAAAAGACAATCAACTATCATAGCACTGTCAACATTGAAGTTTGTAATGAATAACTTAGAAGATATGTAAAGCTCAGTCTCCCTCTTAGATGTTACCTCATGAAAAGTGTTTATACCATTAATTAATTAATATTGGTTTAAAAACACCGTTAAGCCTTTTATTAATAACTTCATTTTTTATCGCCTGTAACATGGCCAAGGTATAGCCCCTTTTAAAAAACATATCGTGACAAATTCACATTCAGTCTTAAACATATTGTCATCAGACATAATCCGCTCCAACCTCACCAGTTGTCCCTTAACAACCGCTTTTTTCTGATGGCGCGGATGCCACCTGTCGAAGTGCAAGTAGTTATTAGAGAAAGTACTCTTGTGATAAATGGTAGAAGTAAAACAAGCCTTATCAGTATTTTTGAATATCTAAACAGGCAATACAATCAAAATCAAATTTGCACGTAAATTAAAAAAAAATCAGTTATACTGTTAATAAAATGGAAAAAAAAATCCTGAAGTTTAACAACAGAATCAATCCACAAAATAAAGATATTTTCCAGGTAACATGTGTACACCAACCAACAATCCTTAAACATACTATTAAGCAAAAAATGATGTTCCCAATAGGCCATAACTAGGTCGACAAAAGCAGGGGCACATGCTGCCCCCATAGCCACACTACTGACCTGTTGAAAGTAGAAGTTATCAAAAAAAAAAGTTTTTAAGGACGATATCCATAAGAGCTACTACAGTATTTACAGTGTCATGTTACAAATCACCAACTGACAAAAGTTGCTCCTCAAACCATTCAAGTCCTTTTTCAGGCTGAATAACAGAAAATAAACCAACATCAACAGTCACAAAAATAACATCATTTGAAAACTTAACAGCATTGATCTAACTTAAAAAATGCCAGGAATACCTACTCTCATAAGGTAATTTTGCTGTAGAACCTTTCAGAATAAAAGCCAAATATTTAGCAATAAAACAAGTTTTGCTACAATGAGCATCAACAATCTGTCTGACAAGAGGATTTTCTAAATTCTTTTGTACTTTTGAAAGTCCAAAAATACCAGCAATAACAGGTTTTGGATTAGACATGTATTTAAGATCCTTCAGAGATAATTGCCCTTGCATATGCATATCCATAAGTTTAATTGCAATCTTAAGAAATGCAATAAAAATCTTGTTTCGAGACACCTCTCTGTATGTACTATTAGCCAATAAATCCCTCATTTTGTCATTGTAATCTGAAACATTCATTAATGCCAGTCCACCTCCTTTATCAGGTGACATAACCCACATAGTAATGTCACTACGAACATCATTAAAGGCAGACCATTCATACTTAGTTAAATTATAGTTTCTATTCCTATTGTTTTGACCCATAGCTAATCTTATTCCATGATGGCATAACTTCTCGAACATCAATATACTACTGTTCATTGGTGGGTTAAAACTAGCACGTGAACAAACAGATGTGCTGGAACAATTTAAATTGTTTGAGAACCATAATGCAAGATTAAGTTTCTGGTATAAAGTTTTAAGTCAAGATACTTATGAAGTTAGCCCTTATCGCAGGCACAAAAGAAAAACCTTTTGAAAGAACATCTACATGTAATGTGGAAAAACTACCATGAGAATAATTAAAAACTTTAAAATCACCAGTTTTATTAGGAATAACTACGATTGTTTGATTTTCAACAACAGGAAGAGGAAAAAAAGGTCATCTCAGCTACAATGTCTTCTTCCGTGTGGACTTTTTGGATGATCTCACTTTGGGCTTGGTACCCAGTTGGTGAAACTTTGCATCCTTGTCATTGTAATTGATGTTCTGGTTAGAGGGTTGATTCCTGTATCTCACCCTCTCTGATCATCGTACATCCAAAGTGACTGCCCTCAAACTATCCTGATTGGACAAAACAGGTTGGGTGTCCAAAGCCACACCATCATTGCCAGAATCCAAATGCTCACTCCACCCACTGTAAAACACTGGTTTTGGATAGGCATAACCTTTACTATAACTGTCACGGTCCCGTAACTTTTTTTATTTCTGACTTAAAAGCAATGAACAAATCCTATCCACATTAGAAAAAACTTATGATAATCCGACTGAAGGTACTCAAACAAAAGATCATTCGTAACAGAGTTATTTAATGCATCAATTTCCCTGGACAAATTCTCAGCCTCTTTATCGTTATATTTGATCACAACTTTCATAAGTTCAAGGCCAGCTCGAACACTTGTAGCAGCTCTTTATGATAATCCGAACCTGTGAAACTCCGTTCGGAAAGCTCCACAACTTTAGACCTTTAGGAACTTGATTATTATGAATATTTTTTAAATAAATAAGAATTGTCTAGTTGCAATTTCTTAAAAGTCAGTAATTACTTTTTAAAAAGAAAATAAATTTTCAGAAAGTCACCAATTAACAGTAGTATACTGATGTTCAAGAAATTATGTGAACATGGAATAAGATTAGCTTTGGGTCAAAACAATAGGAACAGACATTAAGCAGGAATGGTCTGCCTTTAATGATATTCATAGTGACAATCCTATAAGGGTTATAACACCCGATAAAGGAGGTGGACTTGTGTTAATGAATGTTTCAGATTACAATGACAAAATGAGAGATTTATTGGCTGATAGTATATATAGAGATGTGTCTTGAATTTTTACTGCATTTCATAAGACTGACATAGAACTTCTGGATATGCATATGCAAGGGCAATTATCTCTGAAGGATCATGAATATATGTCTAATCCAAAACCTGCCACTGCTGGTATTTTTGGACTTCTGAAAGTACATAAGGACTTAGAAAATCCTCCTTTCAGACCGATTGTTGATGCACATCATAGCAAGGCTTGTTTTATTGCTAAATATTTGTATTTTATTCTGAAAAGTTCTACAGCAAAATTACCTTATGTGAGTAGAGATTCCTAACATTTTTTAAATCAGATCAATGCTGTTAAGTTTTCGAATGATGTTATTTTTGTGATGGTCGATGTTGTTAGCTTATTTTCTGTTATTCCGCATGAAAAAGGACTTGAATGGTTTGGGGCACAACTTCTGGCAATTGGTGACTTGCAACATGACACTATAAATACTGAAGTAGCTCTTACGAATATCGTCCTTAAAAACATTTTTTTTTTATAATAACTACTTACAACAGGTCACTGGTGTGGCTATGGGGGCAGCATGTGCCCCTACTTTCGCCAACCTAGTTATGGCCTATTGAAAATATCATTTTTTGTTTAATAGTATGTTTAAGGATTGTTGGTTGGTGTACATACTAACCTGGACGATATCTTCATTTTGTGGGTTGATTCTGTTACTAAACCTCAGGATTTCTCCCAATTTATTAGCAGTACAACTGATTTTTTTAAATTTACATGCATATTTGATTTTGATTGTACTTCCTATTTAAATATTTAATTGATCCGAAATACTAATACGTGTTTTACTTCTACCAATTATTGCAAGAGTACTTTTTCTAATAACTATTTGCACTTCAACAGTTGTCATCTGCATCATAAGAAGAAAGTGGTTGTTAAGGGACAGCTGGTGCATTTGGCGTGGATTATATTAGATTACAATATGTTTAAGACTGAATGTGAAGTCGTCACTGATAGGTTTCCCTTGGCCATGTTACAGGAGATAAAAAAACAAAGTTATTAGTAAAAGGCTTAATGGTATTTTAAACCAATATTAATAATGGTATAAATACTTTTCATGCAGTAACATCTAACAGGAAAAATGAGCTTTACAAATCTTCTAAATTATTCATTACAAACTTCACTGCTGACAGTGCTATAATAGTCAAGCGTCTTTTAGAAACGGTCCATCTTTAATTCTGATGTTACTTTGATGGACAAACTGGGCAAAAAAAACGGTCATTATCTATCAAAGAGGTAAAACCTTTAAGAACTTTCCTGAATGGGTTCTTGATAAAGATAACAATTCTGGTAAAATGGGCATGTGTAAGTGTGGTCATTGTAGATCACGTAGTTATATTAAAATAGGGGATAGCTCTTCAGTAAAAGGAGTTCGATTTAATGTTACTGGTTATTTTTCCTGAGATTCTAGCTTGGTTATTTACCTGGCTTGTTGTGATTCATGCCCTGCCTTTTATGTGGGCATGATGTGCAGGAAGCTAAAGAACAGGATTTGTGAACACGTTTTGGATGTCAGAAATCATAAAAAAAAAAAAAAAAACAATGCTTTGTTTGCGCACATTGAACACAATGTGGACCATCCATTTAACTTTGTTGTTTTACACCAAATAATGTTTGATTCCTGGGGTTATGTGGTGGATGAGCACCTTGCTAAAAGTGAATTAATATGGCAAATCAAGTTGGATGTTACTTGCTTCCCTGGGTTTATTTATTTGACATTTGTTAACCGGGTATGTCCAGCTGAGCTAAGTGGCCCATTTTCAGTGGAGACCCAAGGAGAAAAGCTCCAGGTTACAAATATTTACAAGAAAGTGTAAAATAAAGAATACAAATGTTTACATGCATATTGAAACAGAGTACAAAGACTATATATGTATACAATAGTGTATGCACAGAGAATACACTTGTTGGCATGCAGTAAGGAAATATAATGTACATTGACTATACATCTAATGGAGAAACAGCAAGAAAAAAATTTTTACAATCTTTAGAATAACGTGTAAACAGTCAGTACAAACCTTTATCAAGTAGTATAATAACAGTAAATACATCTTCTGCAGCTAGAATAAGACAGATAATGTTAATTTTAGTAGTAGAAGGAGAGAAGTAGAAGAGAGATGGAGTGGAAATAGATGGTTGAGGGGGATTATGGGTTAAATGATTCAGTTTCAATTTCTTCTATTTTGAAGCTGAAACAGTTAATTATTGTTAATTTTTTTCCATTTGTTACTGGTTAACTTGATTTTATTATAATATTAAACTGACTTTTTAGTTCTGATAGTTTGTTCTGAGGAAGTTCCAGAAAGTGGTATATGGAACAAAAGCGCTCAACAACTTGGTATTTTAATAAATAAGTTTTTGGATTTTTACTGGCATTCTGCCCTTTGTTCTGACAATACAGGAATTGTTTGGTTAACAACAAATTCTTACAACAATCTGGAGCCCTCAGATATGTTTCTCTATGCTTTAGGCAGAAAATGAGATCTAAGGTTCTAAGGTGAGGTAAAAAGAATTATGGGTAGGGGAAGAGTTAGCACCATGGATGCAGAGCTTCAAAAAAGGTGCAGAGGACTGATCCAGTCAGATCTGACAACCTGAAGGATGAATCAGACGAAAACAGACACTGGAGCACTTGTTTATTGATTAAGCTAACGGTATTAACAGAGACATTCATCTTTGCAAAAATAAGAGAAAACATCTCAACTCTACATATAATATAATCAGTGGACTTTTACACCCCTCTCCTCCTCACCAGCAGCCCATGATAACAGCATATTCACTTAAACTGGCTTTTATCTAGCATTTCTTCACTTATTACATTGTAAAGTCTATACTTCTTACAACTAAAAAAGTACTTGTTTAATTCAGTATGTTTAACACTTATATCAATCACTGAAAAGACTCCCCCTACATTTAAAATGCCCCTGACTACATACTATAAACAACTGCTTTACTATTAAACATGCAGTTTATATCATGAAATGTTTTACAGAGACACTATTAAGAACAAAACTTGTTTTATTTACAGAGGTTGTTTTCTTTTCTGTGTCCTTTTAAACATTAATGACGAAGTGGGGTATATGCATTACAGTCCACCCAAAAGTTTAATAAAGTCAACAAAATCCCAGTGTTTCTCAGCCCCTTCTTTTTGCAAAACTATATTTCTGGTCACAGAAATACTTTATAACCTCATATTTTTGTCGTCTTCTTTCTGTTCATCTCCACCTCCCAATACCAGGCTCCAGTTCAAGTTCAAGGTACTCTTGATTCTTCAGGACAATTTCTGTGTTTTCTCTCTCAAGCATTTTCCTTTGGAACACAGGAAAGGGTTTCACTGGCAACGTCTTTCTATGAGCTTTTATCTTAGAAAGATGGGAAGCAGAGTCACATTCTGTTGATGGCCCACTTTTTGTTGGATAAACATTTGGATTTCTTCTCAGCTTTTTTCTGCAAAAAAAGTGTCTGTGATCTCCCAGGAACAAAATATTCTGAAGACTGCTTAAATTGTACACCTGCCTCTCAAAATTTCTGATAGCTGGGATAAATTTGCTTCTCTTCTGCTTGGTGTACAGTGAATATTCATTTTCCACAAGTATTCTGTCTCTGATTTTAAATACTTTTCCATTCTGTCACACTTTTGTCAGGATCAACTCTTTCTGCTGGTATGACTGCATCCTTACTAACACTGCTTTCCCATGGCTAGGTTTGGAATTGAAACTCAGTATATTTTTCAAATGACAAATCCTGATGTAAAATACCAGTCCAGTTGCTTATTTGCTCTTTAATAAAATTAGTAGTCAGTCCCTTCCAGTTTCTGTGGTACAAGCGAAAATTTTAGGTTTTGAATTCACACTAACACTACCATTTTTTGAAACCGCTCTTCTTGAGAAGTCTCACACTCACCCAGACCTTTCGCCATTTTAACATCTGATTTTGCAGTTTTATCAGTTCATCTGAATAGCTAGTTAAAGCTTCTTCTATTTTTCCAAGCCTTTTATTATTTGAGTTGATATACTCCTAAAATGTTTCATTTATGTCAATCATCTCAGAATATATTTGATTTATTTTTTCCTATAAATTACTGTAAGCCATCTCTTATACCAAAGCCGAGCTGGAACTGCCTTTTATTGAACTGCAGATTCTTCCCAGGCAGTGTTTTCTCTTTACTTTTCTTGCTGATTTTGTTTAAGGTTCACTAAGTGTCTTCTCTGCTGGCATTCAGTCAGTGTACCTACTAGCCATTAACTGAATTTTACTCAAGCTGGCAGAATTACTAGCTCTTATTTCTGCTTCGTTTCTCACACTGGGAGAAGTGAAATAAAGCTACTTGATCAATGTGCAGCCATCTTGAAGTCCCTCTGTACCTTCATGTTGACTGATCTCAGTGTTCCCTTTCTTTATTATGCACCTGACTCAAGAGTAATTACACCTATAACCCAGTTGTGGTTGAAAGGTGTCCTCAGACTGTTCAACTAACTGATAAATTGAATAACAATGTAAATATCAGTTCACATGCTTTGTCCTAAAAAGCCAACTATGCTGGTAAGCAAGGAGATGTGTGTCAAAATCCATGTCTTATTTGAAACCACAGCATAAAAATCAGCAAACTGTTTTTCCTTTTTTAATTACTACAAATGTTTTTCCTTTTTTCATTGCTACGAATCTAATCTAAGCCAACACTGAAGGTTAAGTCAGCTCTTTTAAAAAACAGGAACTACCTCAGACAACATCCAACTAGCAAGCAAAAATACTTCCTTAAGTACAGTAAAATAAAAAAGACAGTAAACGTAAACATCAAATGTTAACGAATTATATATTCACCCCTGTAAGAAAAAGTGAAAACGTACATGCTTTTTGTGGACCAACTCTTAAGACATCTGCATTATGGATGGATGTTAACTACTGCATCCTTAAGAAAATAAAAGGCATGCTGGTCACAGAAATGACTATCATTTTGTTACTCAAACACATGCACTACTTACAAAAGCCATAGCAATGAGCATAACGTGCCTCCTCACTCTGTACCCCCAAAACACAGCCACTACTATGTGTACACCTCTGAGGATTGACTAAGGGGAATGTAAACTAATGACCACATCTGTATTTTCAACTAGTTGCTACTCCACACACACTGTCCATTTGACAAGCCATACCAATATCAACAATTATTTAACAATGATTATTTGCACACACTTTTTATATACAACCTGCCTTCCTACCCCCCAGAAAGGATAGCCACCTCCTGTGTACCCCTTAGACATCAGAATGTGAAAAAATGAAAGTAAAGCTGCCATTGCAATGTAATTCAACGTGTTGCTCTCACACAATGACACTTTTAACTGCCCTTAGCTTTCAACTTCAGAGGGCCCCTCTTCACCATCAGTCTGCCCCAGAGACAGATATTTCTGACAATCACTTCCACTGTATGATCACCAGCAACTGGTAGAGAAAATGGCCACATAAATGTACTTCAGCTTGCTGCTACAGTCCCCCACAACTACCACTATCACTGCAATAAACTTAAAACACAACATGAAAGCAATGCTGCTGTAGACAGTCTATGCATTCCACTGGCTATAGATAGCTTGTTGCCTGTCAGGAATTAAAAGAAATTGCCGGCAGAAAAAGTCAATCCATAGCCCAACTATAGCGTTCCTTTTCCTGAACAAGCATCTCCACCACAACCTAAACTCACCATCAAGTTTCATGTCACTACCAGTACTAGCAAGCTGCTAAGATGGTAGAACAACATTTGTGCTGAGCAGAGAATCATGAAATGTACAGTTCTGAGACAAAAGCACAAGTTATTCTATCAGATCGGTGTGCCACAGAGAAGCGCCTAGCAGGTGAAATTGTGTCCCCCAGGCCACAGGTTGCACAAGTTCTGCTTTAAACTGTTCTATACAACTGCCTGCCTTTTTTCACAAATGGGAAAATAAGGGGATTGTGTCAATTCAGATAGCACACTGAAAGGGACAAAACCACCCAGTCTCATTTAGCTGTTCTTTTATGAAAGACGGTAAAAGACCAGTCTCAAATGGTTAATTAACTGCAAAATATTATGCTATGAAAAACATAACAAAACCTTGACTAGGAGATCCAGTGATAATTCTATCAGGTTATCAGGTCGGCAAGTACCATTATAAGATTCTTCAAAAATGTATCTATTATTTTTGAGGATGCTTTTTTAGTAACCATTCACACATTTTCTGTGTAGTACAAACTGTACATCTAACCTATAGGAAAAACAAGATTTCTTCTGACAGTACTGCAGGGCATGCATCTTAATTATGCAAGTTGAGAGTAAACGGTTTGGTACTCTCCCTTTTCAGGGTAAAATCCTGATGAGCATAGTACAGCTATGTTGAGTATAGCCAGTGTAATAAACAGACATTTGAATAATAGGATCACTGATGGAGTCTAGGTTCTCTTCCCTCACCGTGCAAAGTCCTACATGAGTTATGAGGTCTGAAGATCTTTAGTTTAGTTCTGCACCAGTTACAAACCTCATTACTGTTCTATGTAACTTATACTGTCAAATCTTAACCAATAGTGCAAGCCCACATCTGCTCTTTTACTTAAAAAGTTACATGGGGGTGTTTCACTCTATAATGGTACAATCTTGGTTTACAGTTTTTTTAACAGATCCCTGACAGATAACACCCGTTTAAAACTTGTCACAGGTTTCAGTTGATTACATTTGATTGGGATAGCATGTTTTAAACAGTTGGCTCTCATAACAGTGGGGTATGGATGTTTCTCCTTATTCCCATTTTTGGGAAATCTGAAGAGACAGTAAGTTTAGAGATGTCAGAGGTTGGAGGTGGGTGCTAGTTAGGCTTGATCACCTGCAAAATCACTGAAGTATTAGCTGCAGACTGAGATGAGTTGGGCTTCAATGACTCAGAATCAACAGGCTGGGAATCTATTGAGGGTCACATATGTGCTTTAAAACTGTTTAGATCTGGCTTTTAAGTCATTAGCTTTGCCAAAACATCTGTTAGTATGACTGCTCTATATGCTACTTTTTGGGCACCAGAAGCATGGCCAAGTAGAGCACATGGCTGCACTCTCTTTATAGCTGGTCTCATTAACAGCTGCATTGCAAGGCAGGATTCAAGTCCCCAAGAACAGCAGAATGCTCAACAGCTCAGAACACAGGACTAATGTATGCTTCTGCCTAACTTATATTCAGATTACTAATCTCCAGCATCAGTGATGATGTTAATCAAATTGTACTTTTAGGGGTGACAATGCTTGTATTACTGTGCTTTCTATAGCATTTAAAGTGATCCTACATCAAATGCAAGACCCTTCCATCAGATGATAAAGTACAGGCTGAAGTGAAAGTGGACTTTCAGGTCCATAAATAATGCTCCAAGTCATGTTTGCACTGCTACTAGCATTAATGACTTTGTTAGTGATAGTGAGGTGCTAGAAGCGCACTGTCAGTGGCATAGCTGTTGATAGCTCAGCTGGATATAAAAGATCCCATGGCACCTATAAAAAAGAGTAGGATAAATTCCCCAATGCTCTGGTCAAATTTCCCTAGCAGTATAAATACCACCTTGGGTCTCCCCTGAAAAGAAGCCACCAGTCTTGTGTGACTAACCCGGTTGACAAAGAATCAAAGTATAGTGATTTTACTTTAAAATGTGCTGTTTAGTAGGAAGCTGACGACCAGTTGTGAAGTCCAAAGATTGTTGGTAAACTGCTCTTTACAGCACCTTTCCAAGTGGTGGTAATGCAGAAATAGACTTAACATTATTTTGATCATTTAAGCTGCCAAGTACTGTGACATGGCTTGTTTTCAAGAATGAAAAATGACAGATTAAACATAGTTGTCTAAAATCTCACCATAACTATAGATATCCTCCTCTTCTATATGTTGCAGTATTCATAACATGATGGAAACTACCTCAGGCTGACCCAAACATCCAGCCAGTATACAAAAGTCTAAAGCTACTGTTAGGTACGTACGACACTGCACATAGAACCCCGTCCAATGCCAGTCATAAAGTGTTATCGGGTATATAGTAGACGTTGGCATGTACCATCCTCAGAACTGAATGCCCCAGGAAGATCAGCCCGAGATAAACTGAGAAAATACACATCCAGAAATCAAGCAAGCATCAGGGGGAAGGTGGCAGGGATAGAATACTGCAACACACAGAAGAGAAGGACATATATACGGTTATGGTACGATTTTACACAACTACTCTATGTCCATCTATTCATATGCTGCAGTATTCATAACATGAGGGAGAATACCAAAGTTTATGCAGACGAAAGAGTGGGAGGAGGGGCAGTAGCATTCTCTAAAAAACACTGAAGAATAGCCCTGGCAAACCAGGTCTAGATGTAGATCTAGATATACCATACAACCTTTAATGTTTTGTGAAGATATAGACAGAAACCAAGTATCTGCTACAGGAAGTATCCAGACCCTTGAAATAAGCACCTGAAGAAGACACAGCTCTAGTGGAATGAGCCTTAACTGGAGATGCAAGGGTTTTTCCATGAGCCACAAAACAAAAGGAAATGGCCTTAAAGATCCAAGAGAAGACTGTCTGTTTGGAGACAGGTCTGCCCAGAGCCCTTGGATGACAGAAAATGCAGAGACTATCAGATTTCCTGAAAGACTTGGTTTTATCCAAATAAAACCTGAGTTGTCTATGCACATCTTAGGTGTGTAAGATCCTCTTGCTAAAGGAGGGAAAGAAAGTGGGCAGATTAATGGACTGATTAAGTTTTATTTACCACCATGGGCATAAAGAAGGGATTATTTATTTACACTTGTTTACCGGGAAATTCTGACTGGACACAGGTCATTTTTCAGTGGAGGCCCAGGGACAAAAGCTCCACAAGTACAATAATAAATACACAATAGAAATATACAACAGAAAAATGTTACAATAGTAGATGATTATCCAGTAAACAACATTGCATGTAGAGTACACGGCACAGTAGAAGAGCAAACATCAAGTGTTAAAATTGAGCAGACAGTTAAATGATACCGAAGGATTAAGCTGATAATATGATATAAAGAAATAACGCTGTACCAAGTGGCTGGGGTGTAGTTAGTCAGGGTTGACATTTGTGGATGTATTAGAGATCCCTTGTCCTGTGTGAGTAGATCCACCCTGTGAGGCAAATTGTGATGACTGCCCTTGGCTAACTATGGGATTAGTGCATGAATAAACCCTATGCTTGTGAAAAACAGTGACGGGAGAAGAGGTCATAAGGACCTGAAGTTCCGAGACCCTTCTGGCTGAAGTGATAGCAAAAAGAGGCACTGTCTTCCAAGTGCAACTTTGAAGGGACGAAGAAACTGTGGATTCAAAGGGAGGCAATGTAAGCTTTTCTACAACAAAGTTTAAATTCCAAGGAGGAGGAATTGGTTTTCTTGTCGGTCTGATATGAAGGATGCTTTTCAAGAAAAGTTTGACTTCCAACCTTGAAGCAAAAAGAGGGGTCACTGGCAGACAGGTAGAAATGGCTGACAGGCCAGCTTTTACCAAAAACCATGATAATCCAGTCTTCAGTAATTCACACAGATAAAACAAAACCACTGGAATATCCACAGACAATGGCTGTAGGTTTCTGGAATGATACCAGATGGAAAACTTATTCCATTTGGAAATATAGGTTTTCCTAGTATTAGGTTTTCTGGTCTCCTGCAGAACTTGCAGTATGTCCTCAAAAAATAGGGCTTTGATCCCTTTGTCACCTATCACCCACATTGTGCTCTGAAGGGTTGACATTTGTGAATGTATTAGAGATCCCTTGTCCTGTGTGAGTAGATCCACCCTGTGAGGTAAATTGTGATGATTGCCCTTGGCTAAATGCAGAAGAAGGGAGAACCAATGCTGTCTTAGCCAAAAGGGAGTCACCAGCAAGATTTTTGGTTGGTCCTGTTGCATCTTTAACAGAACTTTCTGAAGGAGGGTGAAGGGGGGAATGCACAGAGAAACATCCCTTCCAAGAGAAGGATAGGGCCATCCATCTTCCATGCCCGAGTATCGGGAACTGTGGCACAAAACTTTGGACTTGTCTGTTCCTGTAGAAGGCAATTAGATCTACTCTGGGAGTATCCCATAAGTGGATAATGTCCAGAAACACATCACTGTGCAACATCCATTTGTGGGACTGAGTCATGGACCTGCTCAATGTGTCTGCCACAACATTCTGACTGCAAGGACTGTACACTGCCTGAAGGGTTAGATGATACTCAGTAGCCAACTTCCACAGGAGATATGACTTGCCGCCCCCCCCCCCCCCCCCATTGACAAACAAGAACTGTAGTGTTGTCTGTGTACCACTTTAAGGGACCTGGTTGAAAGGTTTGCAGAGCAAAAAGGTTTGTGTGTTCCTTCATTTGGGAAGGAGACCACATGTCTTGCCTTGAACCTTCCCATGAGGCAAATGCTGCCCCCATCCCACATCTGCGGAGTCTATGAACAACTCCTGAGATGGAAGGGGGGCTGTAGGGGAAGCCCTGGATTCAAGGAAACCTGTTGAATCCATCACTCCAAATCTTTTTTCAAGCAGGATAGGAGAAGAATCACAAAATCTAGTGGATGAGCATGTCGCATCCAGACTGACCTGAGATACCACTGGAGATTCCTCATATGAAGTTTGGCTAGAAGCAGCATGGGATAATGGATGCCATGAAGCCCAGCAGGTGGGGGAACTCCACGGCCGTCAGGGACTGGAGTGGAATGATACCCTGAAAGCAAGTGGTTAGAGAGATGACTTTCTGAGGAGGTAAGGAAGCCAACATCTTGTCTGATCGAATTCTGCATCTTAGGAAGACATGAACGAGAAAACATTTTTTGGAAATTTATAATGAATCCTAGTCTTTCCAAGAGAGAGACTGTGAAATTAAGGTTTTGCAAAAGTAAGACTGGAGAATGAGTCTGGAGAATGAGGTTGTCTAGGTAAGGAAAATCTGAATACCCCCCCCCCCCCCCGGCGAGTCTGCAAAAGGGAATAACAGGAGCTAAGCATTTTGTGAAGACAGAGCAAAAGGCAAGCAGAAAATTGAAAATGTGATGATGCAATAGCAAAGCACAGAAATTTCCTGTAAGCAGAATGAACAGGGATGTAAAGATGATGTCCAGCACCCCATGAAGGGCTGTGGAAGAATGACAGGAAGCAGAGTGTTTAAGAAAAGCATGTGAATGGTGGGAACCTTTAAAAAACTATTTAGATTTGAAAGATCTAGAATGGGTCTCCAAGGACCATCTTTTCTGAGGACTAGGAACATTCTTGAATAGAATCTCTTTCCTGGTTGGTGGAAGGTGGTTAGAAAGCAAGGTGTGAATCATCTGAGGAAAGAATACAAACTGATCTTTTGGGGGTTGTGGAATACCCCTGAAGGAAGGAGGAGTCTTCATACCATGAAGTATCCTCTGATTATAGAAAGGCCCAAAGAGTCTTGGCTGATCTGGTTCCAAGCAGGAAGGGACAGGGAAAAACATAAGGATAGAGAGGTTTGAGTGCAAAGAGGTTGGTAGTCACAGACTACCTGGCTTGCTCAAAAAGGGCTGTTTCTGACTGATGAGACCAAGGTTGAACGTTTTGGCCACAATTCCAAAAGGTACATTTGGCGCAAACATAACACTTTGCATCACCAAAAGAAGACAATCCCCACGGTGAAGCATGGTGGTGGCAGTATCATGCTTTGGGGTTGCTTTTCTTCAGCTGGAACTGGGGCTTTAGTCAAGGTGGAGGGAATTATGAACAGTTCCAAATACCAGTTACTTTTGGACCAAAACCTTCAGGCGTCTGCTAGAAAGCTGAAGATGAAGAGGAACTTCACTTTTCAGCATGACAATGACCCTAAGCACACATCCCAATCAACAAAAGAATGACTTCACCAGAAGAAAATTAAAGTTTTAGAATGGCCCAGTCAGACCCCGTACCCAAATCTAATAGAAAATCTGCAGTGTGACCTGAAGAGGGCTGTGCACAAAAGATGCCCTCGCAATCTGACAGACTTCGAGCGCTTTTGCAAGGAAGAGTGGACAAATATTGCCAAGTCAAGATGTGCCATGCAGACAGACTCCTACCCAAGAAAGACTGAATGGTGTAATTAAATCAAAAGGTGCTTCAGCAAAGTATTAGTTTACGGGTGTGCACACTTATGCAACCAGCTTACTGTACGTTTTTTATTTTTTATACTTTTCCCCTAACAGATGTTTGTTTTTCAATTGAAATGTACAGGTTATAGGTCACATTAAAGGTGAGAAAAGTTTTGGAATGATTTATTGTGGTCTTATTTTTATATATCACAAAAACCTGGCATTTTAACAGGTGTGTGTAAACTTTTTATATCCACTGTAGCTGCATTTAATAGAATAACATGTCACTTGAGAAGAGGAACCTAAAACGAAGGAAAGATCAGATTTAGTGAGAGCTTCTCTTCTTAAGTGTAACATCAATATGGTGGACAGGATGAGGGACTCGAGGTAGGCCTGCATTTGATAATACTGCAAGGGACCTGTTCATGACCAAGGATTTATGAAATGCCTCAAGGACCTTCAGAGATAATGAGCCTGAGTTCCGCCCATGTCCATAACGGACTTTGCATATCCCCCAAGGATGTGCTAGCAGGTTCCTTTGTGGCCTCCACAGCAGTATCACTGGCTACCTCCAAACAGATCTCCGGGCCAACATCGGCGTTGGGAGCAACATCCAGAATTGGAGAAGCAGCAGATATCTCAGGCCTAGACTTTTTGGTCTTCTTAAGAAAGGCTCCCCCTAAAGGGCCTGACGCACCTTCCGCTTATGGCACTGGTTATCTAAATATAAATGAAGAGAAGTTAGAGGACTGTGCATGGTCTTTGGGAGAAAGGCCTTTCAAACAGCACAGGAGGCATGGTCATGGTTAGGGTCTAGGCAAAAAAGGCACTGATCGTGGGAATCCTTATGTGGGATTTGCCTTCCAAACTGACACTTGCCCTTCCTAGATTATATGTAGCCTCAGCAAACAACAGTAGCAGAAAAAAATAAAGAAAAAAAACAATAGGACACTTATCTGACTTGGAATCTGCAACTTCACTGTCGAGCAAATGACTGGGGAAGACGTTAAGACTGGCAGCAGAAAAGTTCTCACTTTATCTCACGCTGGTGTTCTTCCTGGGACATTCACTTCTGAGGATGGTATGTGCCACTGTTTGCTATATACCCGATGTCACTTTATGACAGACACTGGACGGGGTCCTATGTGCGACGTCGCACATACCTAACAGTAGCTTTAGACTTTTGTATACTGGCTGGACATTCAGTTCAGCTTGCGGCAGACTCCCTCATCTTATGAATATTTATGAACAGAAGGACATACTGGTAATCCAAGTCTGTGGTCTGGCTATGTATACAGTAGTCGCTAAATTGTCTTGAGACCTTTTATTAGGGAGTTGCTAAAGTAATTTATTCAGACTTCATTAAAACTTCTAGACTTAACTTCCAGACTTTTTTTTTTTAATGAAGCAGAACTGGTAGGTAACTAAAACTTGAATCATCATAAAAGTGACAGATGGAGGTCCCTGGATTCTCGTCGTCACCAAAGGCACACCCTTTTTTGACATGACTTTATGTAACATAAGAGGTGCAAGTTGACCAAAAATATTACGACTAAATTTTCAGAGGCAGTCCTACACTGCCACCCCATAAGCACACATACAAACCACTGTAGCCAGACCTGTCTTTGATATTTTATTCAATATTAAGTATTACATTTACAGTTCAGTATTCTTTTACAAAGGACTAGTATGCATCCTGCTCATGTTTATAATAACGTTATGAAAGGACAATTTCTTAGGATGTCAACACTCCATACTAATGAAAATTAATATCTATTGGCTTCAGACAGACTGAGCCTTGACGTAGTTAACAGCCGTTATCAGCAACGAGATGTTAAGTGTATATCAACTGAGGCATGTAGTTTAAGGCCTACCTCTGGAAAGCCATGTCTTTGGAGTGGTGTATGTAACAGTTCTAAACAGAAAACGTATCTATCTGTCTTCAAGTTTCTCTTAATTACAATATTGGTGTTTGTGATGCTATCTCAAGGAATTGGCCCATTCTTTGATCAGTTAAGGTAAACGCAGTTGTGAGTGACGAGCCTCACTTTATTTTTAGGAATAATTTCTCTCTCAAGAGACAACGATGTGTGGGTTTCCTCCGGGTGCTCCGGTTTCCTCCCACATCCCAAAGACATGCTGTAGGTGGATTGGACACTCTACAATTGGCCCTAGGCATGAGTGTGTGCATGTGTGTGCCTTCTGTGGAAGGTTGAGCGCCGGGCTGGCAACTCGACACTGTAAAAACTCCACTGCCAATCATGACTGGACAGATGATCCGCTGTGGCGACCCCTAACCGGGAAAAGCCGAAAGAAGAAGAAGGCCTTTGACAAAATGGGAATGTTTCCTTGTAAGTCTTGCAAAGCTTGCAGTTATATGTCTTTTAGCAATGTTTTTATACATCCCAAAATGCTTAAGAGGTTTACTTTTAGTTTTTACTCAGACTGCAGGTCTAGTAATCCTGTTTACCTGGCTAATTGTGTGCATTGTGAGGAATTCTATGTGAATAAAACCAACAAGTACCTGAAAGATCGTGTACTACAGCACCTTGGTGATATTAGAAGGAAAAACCCACTTAATGCTTTATACAAACACATTAGTCATAATGAGGGGTACTCTTTTGCCTTTATGGTTTTAGAAGTGATTAAATGCAATGTAGAGGTGGTGACATTACTAAGACTGAAGTCATAGAAATGAAATGGATAGCATGCTTGCAAGCACATAGATCTCCAGGGCTTAATGTTAATGTTCCTTTAAAATTGGCTTTAAAAGCCTGGTTGCTACATCACTGATTCTTCAGTATCTGATTAGCTATATGCATTTTAAATATTCTCTGCTGGTTGTCTCTTTTTATGCATCTGATATAGCACATTGTTTGTGTGAAAGCACTTACCTAGTTTTTATTTAGTTTGTATTTCACTTGAATCTGTTAAACTTACGGTTTAGCTGTGGTGGTCAGACGTTTTTTTTTTTTTTTTCCCATTTGCTTTGGATTTTACAGACTGACCTTCAGTCGTTTGCATTACAAACAAGGGCCATACCTGGATGACATTTTTTTAAAGGGGCGCCTAACATGTCACAAAATGTTATAATAAGCTTTCATCTCTCTTGGACCAAAAGAAGCAATGTCAAATTATATACTTTGTATAATATACAATCAAAAGCTCTTGCCATATCAATCAAATTACTGAAAACATGATTAAATTAGGAGTCCATCATAATACTGCTAAATGGATATACGACTAGGTAAAAGATAGAGAACAAAGCACTGTACACTACATGGTATACGATGTTTCTGGAAATGTAACACTGGATTTCTAGGTCATATATTATTCAATCTTGTATTCTCTATCCCACTTACCTCATCATAACTTTGGATAAACAAATATGCAGATGACCGGAAGACTAAGGCTATCAGACAATTTCAATGATACGGAGACCTTAAATGAACACCAGACTTCCCTTGAAACATGGGCTACAAAAAGCCAGTCTGACATGTATTGTTAATAAAAATAAAATAGTATTTCATGGAGCGCAACAGGGGATATTAATAACTAAATGGGTAATCATCATTTAGAAGTTTTGCCATACATCAGAGATGTAGGTGTTACAATTGCTTCAGGGTTGACAACAAGACAATGTATACATTTTTTTGGTTCCCTCAGACCTCAGCTTTACCAACCTGACTCTCAGTATTCAATGTCCATACTGGGTTTACCAGTTACTCTCCAGTCCTGCTCTACTCCAATAATTTTGTTGTACTCTCGATTTCCATTTTCTTGACATTTATCTGTTGCTCTCTTTTTCCTCTTGCTGATAAGTGAAATATTTATAATTGTTGTGTCTTGTTGCTCAAAGCCCATACATAAAGACCGCTTTATCTGCTTGTTGACAGGAGTAGAAACCTGATCCAAAGTAGACTTTCTGTTCAGGTTCAACTGTGGGTAGGGAAGTAAAGTTAACACAAACATAAAAAGTTATGGTAGTTGTTTGCAGAGAAATTAGGTTAAGACAGGCCTACAACAAACTGAGTGAGGCTGTAACATAGAAAATAGTTAAGTGAGGAAGAAACAGCGACAGGAATGGATTAGGTAGGAAGATAGAGGTTTGATAACGGAAAAGGCAAGAAGAAAAATAAGTAAAGTGTATGCAAGGTGGACATTAGAAGAGAGAAAAGCCCTTCAAGTTTTTGGTTAATCAAAGAGTAAGATAGTCAGATATCAGAATCTATGATGTCAGCCTATCTCTAGGTAATCCAACTACTATAGGAGCATTTGCAATGTGACTTTTTGAACATTTTTATAAACTCAGAATTAATTGTGAATAAGAGAGTATAGACTTTATACGCGTGGGAGTAATTGCCACACTCTAGGTGCTAGCATTGAGTAGAGGGTTCACCCTGTGGATTGTAGTTTATGAGGAGTTTGTAGGTTGGGGTAGATGGAGGAAGGGATCCAAATCTGTACTGGGCATAGCCAAAAAAAAAAGCCCTATTCAAAAGTAACCTCTAGCCTCAAGGGAAAGGCAAGCTAGACTGGGGGAATATGAGTAGGCCAATCTAATTATCTAGGTTTACCTTGAAGGTGGCAGGTTTGTTACAGAGCCGAGGGATACAATGGGATATGAATCTATCTTGCCAGTGTGTTTTTACTTATCTGCTGATGAAAGTTTAGTTCCTTTAACAGTGTGTGTGTGAAGTACTATTAGTTTTCTGAAGTCTATTTAAATAGAGTTGGATCTTTCATGGCTTGAAAAGCTACGCACGGATCTCCATAGAGGAGTCTGTAATAGACGGAGTACAGAGGTAGGATTGCCAGTCTCAAGACTTGTGAGGCTACTGATCTGTTTAGATATGAATCTCTCAGGTATCAAGTTGTGCATATGTTCATATAAATACATGTCAAAGGTGCATTACATTCAATAATGGGTCTGATAAGATACAAGTACAGGGGAATTAAGACTTCTTTGGATCTGGTGGAGATGCCTTTGGAAATTAGACTGGCTAAATAAAAGTTTTGCCAAGCTACTTTGGAGACATGAAGACGAATTAGTAATAAATACTCAACAACACTGCTTAGATAGATCCTATATAACAGTGTGACTGGATGGGTGCATCTCCTATATAGCAGCTGAAATGGTTTTATTTATCAAAATGAAATATGCAACATTTTTTTACATTTAATTTGATAGCCTTGTCCTTGAACCAATTGTTAACAAGGTCTAATCCATGTTGGTGCAATTATGAGTCAACTTAGGATCGAACAGCACATACTTTACAGTTGTCTACAAAATTAGTTAACCACAGGCCAGGAGTGTTTGCCTGAATGTCTAAGAAATACATGCCAAATAGAAGAGGGCCCAAAAGTGAGCCATGTGGTACTCTACTGGTAACTTTTTTTTTTTTTTGGTCAAACCAAGACAATCTGGTTATCCTACTGATCGTCTCTGTGTATCAGCTTCCCTCATCACCTATTACTAACATAAATTCTATCCTTTATGGCATCAACTTAGTCCTGTCAGTGTAATTTTATTCTCCTCAGTGATCTGAATATAAAGAGGATTCTCACTGTAACAGACTGAATCGATTCTTGTCTCACTTCATGGATTTACTCATCTAGTTAGTTGTACCCTTCCTAATCCAACAGGAAATAACCCCTCTTAGATGCCTTATTAACTAATATACCAAACAGGTGCCTCTCCATTCCTCCAAACTGCATCAGTGACCACCACCTCATGTTCAATATTTGGTCTTACAAGACCCTCCTATCCTCTCTCAGCTAGCTGTAGAAGTTTTCCTATAAACAAAGGAAACCTCTTGCAGTTTATACTCAACTATACCACCTGCTTTTCTGGCTTTTCACTCTAATCCAACTGACGCCATTACACTAACTCTGTACTTCTTACAATCCAAAATGGCCATATTCTCATTAAGAAATGTATTTGCTCAAGTGACCACTCTCAGTGGCTCTCTTTCAAAATGAGAGCACAACAGTGATGCATGATGCCATTTATAAAAGACCACTGCTCCCAACAAATAGTACTGTATCTTATTTAAATAAGTCAAGAGATGCAAGAATAGATGTTAAGACAACTAAATCCACATACTGCAAAACGCAGCAACTACTACTTCATAATAATCCAAAAATGTTCTGAACAGAAGAAAAAACACTTTGCCACACCATACTTCATGATTCTAATAACAATAATTTGGCTTTAAATAATAAACACACCAAGGTCTATTTCTTAGTGTCATACCTTGTCCACCATCTCCTCCTTTAAATCCCCCTCATGCCACCAAAACTCTGCTCCCGCCAAACTACTCCACTCTCCTTCCTAAATATCTAAAATCCGCCACTGTATATACTTTCCACTCCTAATTTCACCAATAACCACTCACATTCTTAAAAAGGCTTCCTTAAATATTGCACAGCTACAAACTTATATTTTAACATGTCCCTTCATACAAGAACTATTCCTCGAGAACTGAACTTGCACTATCATACCACTGCCTAAATCTTCTAAGAGAAATCTTTTAGAACATTACACATCCACAGTTAGTCTTAACACTTACTAACATCTTTAAGGTGATTTACAAACAATTCCGGCCGGACACTGAGCATCTCTATTATTTTGGCAACATACAACCAAGTTTTAAACCTGCTTTCAGTACAGACACTATGATAAAAAGCACAGAAAACCCTAAAAATGGCTTTAATTGGCTATACCTCTGGTATAAGCATTAAATTAATAATTTATCTAAAACTAGCTCCATAATTTTTACCCTTAGAGACTTTCTTTCAAGTCCCTCAACACCTCTGAAGTCTGGTGTAACAATATTTATAAGTACCCCTTTTTATTTTGAACTTAGTCTACCCTTCTGACAGATATGGTGGGTATTCCTCAGCCAGCTCAAATATTCTTGCAAACATGATAGCCAATTCTCTTGTGCATATCACAAAAAATAAATAACCACACATTGGCATAACAATACTCCAAAAAACAAGGGTCATGGAAGGAGGGATCGGCTACTGCAGAAGTTATTCAAACATTGTTATGGCAAGTTTAATTACACGACTGCACTATGTTCATCATACTGATCACTGCTGCATTAGCCTTAGCTATACAAGTAGATTACCTTAACTTACTACCTTTGGGATGTGGAAGGAGAAGGGTCAAGCAGCCCCTGGAGAATGGTCCTTGCTAAGCCTGATCTAGAGCTAGAGAGAAAATCAAGCTTACAGTGCTTTACAAAAAGTATGTACAAAGGACCAAATTGCTGCTTCTAGAATACACCTTGAATACAACCCTTTCCAAAAAGCCATAGATGAAGCCAAGGCCCTGAAAGAGTGGGTTTGATGCTGCCTGGAATAGTTTTTTTGTCTTGAGTGTAACAAAAAATAATGGCACCAGACAACCATTTGGAAAGTTAGGTTCAACACAGGTTGTCCCTTCTTACCTTCACAAGAAACGAACAAGTGATCTAAAGATCGGAGGTTTAGTTCTGTCAAGATAATACTAAAGTTGCCTAGGACCAACCAAGGAATGGAGTATCACGTTTCTCTCAACTTTGGGTTCAGGAAAGAAAACAGAGAGATGAATAGTTTGGCTTAAAGTAAACTCAGATACCACTTTATGCATAACACAAGGATTAGTTCTCAAGGAAACCTAGTCCCTGTGGAAAATGAGCTAAGTTTGACTCATCATAAGGGCTTACAACTCAGATAATCTTCTTGCAGAGGTTAGAGCAATCAGTAAAACTGCTTTCCATGGTTAAAAACCTCAAGTCAGCCAGGCTAAATGGTTCAAATGGAGAACTTGTTAGCTTTTCTGACATACTATTAAGACCTCAAGGTGGGGCCACCAGTTTTCTTGGAGACCTCTTACGCAAAAATCCTTTCAAAAACATTTTGACATGAGAATGCCTTGAAAGAGGAGAATTCATGAGCAGAAAATATGCTGAAAAGGCCAATAAATGAACCCTGCTACAGGAGTAAGAAGGGCCCACAGTATAGTAACTCACAAATATGGTAAAATCAGAAAACTTGCCCTGAATGGGTGCTGGTTATGTTGTTGGCAGCAACATGAAATCATTTTCCATTTGCTAATATATAATTTTCTAGTAGAAAGTCCTCTTGTTTCCATTACTGCCTACAGCACATCCTCATTACAGAGATGCCTAAAAGGAATTAAGACCCTATCACCCAAGTAGTCAACTGATGTTGACTGATGTTGGGGGTATATAAAACACCCTTGTTCTTCTGTGAATAGATACAGTCTGTGAGGAAGCTTGTGGTAATTATCCATGGCCAGATCCAAAAGAAGGGATAACCACAGTTGCCTGGGTCAGAATGGAGCCACCACGAAGATCGTGGAGGACTCCTACTGAATTTTCAGAAGTACTCTGTACATCAGTGGATATGATAGAAAAGCATACAGGAACATTCCCGCCCAAAGAAAATAAAAGCAGTCTGCCTTCCAAGCCTTCTTACATGGAATCCTGAAGCAGAATAATGCCAGCTGACTGTTCAAAGAGGAGGGAAAGAGCTGTATTTGAACTCCCCACAAATGGATCAAATTGTGGAAGACACCCTGATATAATTACCATTTGTGAGTCTGCCTTAGCCCTACTCAGCTCGTCTGTCACACAATTACCCTCTGACAGAATGCAGAATGCCTGGAGAATGAGACTGTGCTGTGCAGTAACATCCCAAGCTAACATGGCTAGCCTGCAAAGGAGATATGACTTGTTTCACCCTTGCTTGGTGATGTACCATGACTGTGGTATTGTCTGCAACAACCTGAAGAGGTCCCGGGGATCAAAGTTGATTCAGAGAGTTGAGTGCCTTGACTAGGGCAAGCATCTCTTTTATACTTATGTTCTTGCATCTGTCCTTGGTGTCATACACTCCTTGCACTTTTATCCCTCCTGAAACTGCTCCCCAAGCAAAGTCTGCAGCATCTGTGGTGACTGCTTTGGAACATGAAGGAAGAAGTGGGAGACCTGGATTTACAGACATTTGTTGTTTCCTCCAAATGATTTCTCTTCTGACAAACCCCAGCACTGAGATTTGAAAAGACAAACGGTGCTGGTGCTGGGACCAAAGAAACTTCATATATCACTGTATCTTTCTCACATGTAGCATGTTGCCAAGAGCATGAGAATCATAGATGTCATGAGACTCCAAATCCTGAGGTATCCCTAGTGGTAACTGAAGTCTGAGAGCAAATACTACAAACAGATCTAGATATAGATCTTTTTTTTTCTCCTGTGGAAGAAAAGCTCTTTGAACTGCGCTGTCTGACAACCCAGAAACACAATACTGTGAGGAATCGTCAAAAAAGACTTTTGAATGCTCTCTAGAACTCTCAGCTTGTGTAAGAGATCTCTCTTCCAAGACAGAGAGATTCCTGACACTGAAAAAGACTGCAAAGACGAGCAAATTGTCTAAATATGGAAAAATGTTGAAACCCTGTAGCATGCAATGAGCTATAACTGGAGCTAGATACTTTGAAAAGACTCCTGTTGCAGTGGATAGTCTAAAGGGTAAGCAACAGAACTGATAATGTGTTCCAGATACACAAAACCTTAAACACTTGAAATCTAAATGAAGGAAGGCTGTAATAAATATCTTTTAAATCTAGTGTTACCAGGAAACGTGAATGAGGAAGAACAGGTACAGGCTGTGAAGTGACATCATTCTGAATTTGGGCACTGTCAAACAGGTTTAAGAAAGATCCAAAACTGGTCTCCAAACATTATCTTTCTTTGGTACTAAAGCATCCTTGAATAAAATCTATTTTCCATCTGGGGAGGGTGAACTGGTTTAATCAATCCATGGGACAGAATGTAGTGAAAGACGGGAGAAAATAAGAGTTTGGTCTGGTGGATGTGGACCTACCTCCTGGAAAGAAAGAATTTCCTCCCCCTTCCATCTGTAACCTTGATGAATGACTTTCAAAACCCATTTGTCTGAGACTATCTGTTGTCAAAGTGAAAAGTGGAAATTCAGACTTTCTGGGAAACAAAATGGGGTGCCAGGGTGGGGGAGGACAAAAGTTCTTAAATAACCATTCCAACTTAACTGTCCTTGGTTTGGGGAGTTTCCAGAATTCTTCTTGGAATTCATTTGCCATTTTTTCTTAAACGTCTATTTAATCTACATTTTTGACACTATTTTGCTTCTTACCAAAACTGGATGAGGAGTTAGAGAATCCCTTAAAATTTTGGAAAATGAGAGAGAAAAAACTTAAGAGATTCTGGGTATCAGCTTACCCCTTTCATCTCCCTTTCTGATCAGCTCTGAAGCAGAGGGCCCAACAACTAAATCTATATTCAAAGAGAATTTAAAATCTCATTTTAACATCATCTGGGATGTTCTGAGAATGTAGCCATGCAACCCTCCTTGTTCTGCATAATACATCTCTTTGCATGTTTTATACCCATATGACCTGCAAAGGGAATATCATGGGCTATGGCTAGAAGTGCCAGATGGTAGGGTCTGGGCACTACCAACTGCTATATTCGCTCATCCTCTAACCCTCCCTCAGGGGTCCACTCTCTATACAGTAACCCTTTGTCCCAGTATACAGATTCCCCCTTCCCTTGAGAATCAGGTGCCTCACTAGCTACCTCCCTCAGGCCTTGTAATGTTGGGCCTGAGAGATAAGCCCGTCTCAACTCTCTCTTAATAACCCTTCCCAGCTCCCCTTCCACAGGAAGTCTGGCATCCTCTGACAGCGGTGCTTCACTGTCAGCCTGGGTACCCACAAGCAGCTGTGGCTCACCTTCAGTCTCACTGCTACAGGTTATCTCTCTCCCTGAAGTAACCACCTCACAAGTCCTGGCTGCAAGTGTGCCGTCTTGTCTGGGTCTCCCCCAGGCTACCAGACCCACAAGCTTGACTCCACGCCTGACAGAGTAACTGCATGCACACACGGTACTGCATTACCAAATCATTCCCTATCAGGACATCTGCATGAATATCCTCAAACACACCTACTTGCTGGCTTCCTTTTCCACCCTCCCAGTCAAGGTGAGCCCTAGCCAAAGGTATTTGGAATGCGTTCCCTCCTAAAGCTTTAACTGGAGTAGACTGCCCAAGCAAGTAGTGCGCCTCTTTAACCACTGCAGGCTTCACAATGGTTAGGTCAGAGGCTGCATCTCTCTTAGCAATGGCCTCTTTCCCATTCAGTAAGATAGGATATAACCTCTTGTGGTAGTTTGGTACCGTTGTTGTCGCAAGACAACCTACTGCTGGCATTTTGTCATTCCCACTTACTAACTCTCCCACCTTTTGTTCCCACTTTGCCTCTGTGGACATCTATATGCTACATGGCCCCATTGGTTGCATTTAAAACATTTAATCCTTGGTCCTAGATGTGTACCTGGACTAGTGGCTTCCCTTGCTACTGGTGGACTTTGTTGGGGCAGTCTGGGCTGCCCACTATGGGTTCCCTTAGACCCATGAGCAGCACTGGTCGCCCCTTTCCTGTGCAGTGATGCCCTGCTTGCTAGGTATAGGTCTCCCTTCTTCCCCAACTCATCTGCAGTATTGCATTGTCTGCCAGCTAACCAGATTCTCATGTCCTCAGGCAAACTGCTAAGGGCTTGCTCCCTTACCAAAAGGTCTGCTAGCCCTTCAAAAGTGGTGACCTGACATCCACTCACTCACCTATGAAAATAAGTGCTTAGTTCAGTAATATATTCATACACACTTTCATCTGCATTTTGTCTATGCTCACAAAAGTTTTTCTGATAAGCTTCAGGTGTTAACTAAAACATTCTAGCAAACAGTTTTTTACAACATTATAATTTAAACAATCAGTATCAGACAGCTTAGAAATAATAGTTACAGCTTTACCATGGAGTAAGGGGGTGAGGAACCATACCCAGAGCCCTTGGTCAACATTATACTGTTTATATACCCTCTCAAACATATGAATGACACTATCAAAATGATCACCCTTCTGTAAATTGTGGAAGAAATTTACTGACCTTTGTTGTTTCTGGGGTTCGGTTACTCCCCTCCCCATTACCTCCATGACTCTGGCGAAGAGTCAGCATCTCCTTTTCATGTTGCCTCTGCCTCTCCTTCTCCTCAGTCTCCAGCTGTTGCAGTTTCTCATTTTTCTCAGCCTCAAGACGTCTCAGTTTCTCTGCTGCTTCTGTTTCCAAACACTTGGCCTCCAGCTCAAGTGTCTAACTCCAGACAGATTTTTAAGTCCTCTGTGGAAAGGCTGCGCTGTCCGTTTTCTGAGAGTTGCACATCTCCATGGCCAGTCTGATTGACCTCCTGGTTGCTATTCTGTGATGCAGCTGTGCGTAAAGCTGCAATCATGTCTGCTTTAAGTCAGGCTGTCATGCACCAGTCCTTTACAGAAACATAAGTAGACAAACTCTTCATACCAAATGAATAAGAGGCAGGAAATTCACCATCAGGACATACATTCTTTATTACAAACCTTTCTGGTACTTCGGCTTCTCGCCTTCTACTGGAACATTTACAAGTTCAAAATATGTCCCTTTATATACCATTTTTAAAACCAACAATAAGTCAATTAAGTTTTCCTAATTAAATCAATTACATCATTATATAATTAACTACATTCACCATACACCCAGTTCTCTTAACAGACTGCAACCAGTAATTTTACCGAGGAGGAAGGTGATCTTTTGGCTGAGTGGAGGCAGGCTTCACTACAGTGTACCATCGCCTGGTTGTGGGTCCTGATCAAAAGGAACGCCCGAAATATGGTGAAGTTGCAGGGGGAGATTTCTGTATTACAGGAAATACTTCAAAAGGAAACTCCTGGTCAAAGGTATAACCAATTGATGGAACAAGTCATTTCTAATGTGCAGAAGGTTGAGAACAAAGTTATCGAAAGGAAAAAAAAATTGAACAGAGACATTAAAGATTTTCAGAATGGTATGATCTACGTTTGCTTGCGAAGGGGGCATACCAGCAACTACCTGAGAGGCAGAAGGAATGGCTCTGGGATCCATGACTCATCTGTTTCGTCGGGTGAACAATTTTTTTGCAAGGAGGTTAGTTCTCAAGAGACTCTTGAACCAAAAAACTACACAGAAGGGCACGGACCAGTTCAGTAGCAGCCAAAAGCCAAAACAACAAGAGGGAAAGGCAACGGAAAGAACAAAAGGAAGTAAAACAGCTGTATTCAAATGAATGTGTAAGTAACACGTTCCTTATTGACTGTAATGACTTTAAACGTTGTTCTTCTCACCATGTAATGAAGCACGTTAATAATGTAACCGATGAACAAAACACATTTAATTCAAATTTGTTAACATCTGAGCAAACTTGTGAAGCAGTACATTTGACAGGGGAAATGTTTAATTCAAATGCTAGACACGCAGGCGATGTTGTTAATGTATATCATGTTAACAATGGAGTAAATCATTTCAGTTTAATGCAACATGATTCTTCAAGTTATATGGTGTTTAACAAAGTTTCAGAACTTGAGGAGAACACATCGCATTTATATGCTTTTAGCATTAACACTGTCATGGTTGAGCACGTTTCTAACACAGTTGTGGGTAATGATGTCTTGAAAGGAAATCAACAACTAGGTTTAGATAGTAAAAAGATGGTTGAGACTTTGGAAGTCTCAAAATGTGGAGATATCATCACAGATGTCAATCAAAATGTGAATTCTGACATTGGTGTGGGTGTAAAATTGTTAGAGACTTCTGATACTTCGGACGTCCCAGCATGTATAGAAAATGTTTTAAAGTCAGATTGAATCATGCATCAGGGATAATGGAATGTTTGATGTATCAAAAGAGAATGCTCTGAAAATCATTAATTTGACTGACAATGTGATCTCAGACTGTGCCAGCAATGTACTGCTTAAAGGTGCAAAATTTGTTCCCACTAGGATTCCATCTCTGGCAGATGTGATTATTGATGTTAAAAAATGCTGCCGTAAATTGAACCTTAAGAGTATTTTTTTCAAAAAACAGATGTACCTCTTAGTGATGGGGGGGGGGAGGTGTAACTGATATGGAATCTTCTGATGAAGATGAGTTATTAAATCTCAGCATCTATGACAAAGAAATGTATGAGGCATGTATACATTTGGATGAAGAGAATTCAGATGGGACTTTGAGAAATAGTGGTACATCTGAACCTTTCTTTACTGGATATGGTTATTTAAGAAATGCCTAGATTCAAGTCAGACAGCAATTTCATGCCCCCCAAAAGTAGTCCAGCCATAAACATTTTTGAAAAATTTGTATGTAAAAAAGTGGAAAATGCTTACATCCATTTAGTTAGGAATTTTGAATTATACAATTTAATCAAAGAAGAATGGATGGCTTTACAAGAACTTAAAGTTAATTTGAATGAGGTGGTACACAAAACAGCTGACAAGGGAGGGAATTGGGTTGTTATGAATGTGTTGCAATATGATGAAATGGTTTCAAACAATTTCAGAAGAGGGGTATTATGCTGAATTGTAACACAACCCATTACAGAGATTTAAAACTGAGTTACAAGATGTTCTGGAATGTGGGGGAAGACTGGGTTTTTTGAAACGTAGTGACGTACAAAAATTGATGGTTAAGACACCTAGACATCCTTTCATGTATGCAATTCCTAAAGTTCATAAAAGCATGTCCAAACTTCCAGGAAGACCTATTATTTTGGGGGTGGGTTCTTTTCTTGCAAATATTAATACATTTTTGGATTTTCATTTCAAAAAACAGCTAGCCATGACTCCATCACATTAAGAATACCCAACATGTTTGTCAGGAGTTGGTAAATTTGAAATGGGAAGGTAATTTTTTGGGGGCAACAGTAGATGTTAATGCATTACATTCTAACATCAATATTAGATGGGGCATGGAAGCAACGGCCAAGAAACTGGGTAAAGGACCACGTTCCACATTTCTCTTGAATTTCCTTGAACTACTGTCTTACACAATTATTTTACAGGGAAAACGAAATTCTTCCTGCAAACTAGGGGCACTGTGATGGGAGCAGCCTTTGCCCCTCGCATGCCATAGTTTATATCGGAGAATTTGAAAATCAGTTTATGCTACGACACGATTACTTCATGAGAAATGTAGTATACTATAAGAGGTACATTGATGATTTACTATTTATATGTAAAGGTGAACAGGCAAAATTTGTGAACTCTATGAGAATTTTAAACAATTCACATGGGTTGAAATTTACTTGGGAAATTGGTGGGAGACAGCATTTCATTTTTGGATGTTACTTTTTATGTTGATGAAACAAAAATGGTACAACATAAGCCTTATAGGAAGCCCACTACAGTTAATAATTTCCTACATGCAACCAGTATGCATCCTTCACATTTGATCAGTTCACTGCCTTATGGTGGATTTAAGAGAATTGCAACCAACACTTCTGAATTAAATCTAAAAGAAAAGAATTTAGAAGAGACATTCACCAGGTTATGGAATAGAGGTTATAATGAACATATATTGTTAAGAGCTAGAAACAAAGTTAAGAATACTGGTGAAACAAGAGTTAGAACTGAATGTCATTCACATGGCAGAGAAACTGGAAACATTGAGCAGCATGAAAGGATGGAAGAAACATTATTTTTTGTTACTAGATATTCTAACTTTTCGCCTGTTTTGGAGAACATAGTGAGGTAAGCTTGGGAAATAATGATTCATGATATTGCCATTGGATGTTTGTTTCCAAAACATATATTTTTTTCCTATGGCACATATTGTGATTTAAAATCTAGATAATCTCATGCCATGGGGAAAAGAGTAGGCTCACATGGTTGCGGCAGATGTTCAGTATGTCATAGGGTTAAAAACTTAGATGGTACTAAGATTAACGGCAAACTATATAGGGCAAGTGAATACTACAATTGTGATAGTTGTGGTGTGATTTATATTATAGGGTGCAACTGTGACCCTATTTTTTGGTACATTGGTCAAACCACGAGGAAGGTTAAGGTGAGTATTATGGAACATTTGAGTGATGTGAGAAGGAAAAAAAACTTAAAGCCCAGTGGCCTAGCACTTTTTGTCAAAACACAAATGGTTGGAAGATAGTTTATTTTTCAGTATTCTTGCACGCCTCACGTCTTCAAGTGGTAATTTTAAACATTAGTTGAATAAACTGGAAAGTAGAATGATTTTTAATTATCATACATTATGTCTCCAAGGAATGAATTTAGAAAATAATCTTAATATTTAATACATTTTAGTAATACATTTGATATGTTGTTATTAAAGGTTAACAAGTTCATTAAATCAAGTTAAAAATCAAGTTTATAAGTATGTTTATTAATGTGTTATGAATTTATATTTAAAGTGTGTATTAAATCATGTATTAATACTAAAAGTACTTAAATGTGGAAATATCTGAAATGGATTCATACATTCTTGTGTAGGTGTATATGTATTTACATATATTTCTTTGCACAACGTAGGTATTACAGCTGAATTTAAATGTTATTGTGAATGAATTTGTAGTTTATGGGGACATTGTTTATAGGTCAAATATCATTTTCTTTCTAGTGGTTGCAGTCTTAAGAGAACTGGGTGTATGGTGAATGTAGTTAATTATATAATGATGTAACTGATATAATTAGGAAAACTTAATTGACTCATTGTTGGTTTTAAAAAAATGGTATATAAAGGGACATATTATGAAGTTGTAAATGTTCCAGCAGATGGCGAGAAGCCTAGGTACCAGAATGGTTGTAATAAAGAATTTATGTACTGATGGTGTATTTCCTGCCTCTTATTCGTGTGGTATGCACCAGTCCTTTAGCCTGGCACATTTCAGCCAACTGGCTCGTCAGCTTGCTATACTCCTTTGCTGATATGCTTGCCTGTTCTCCCTGACTAACTAAGCTAACAAAAAAATAAAACACTTGTGATATGAACTCAGAATGCTCACTGCATGGCTGACAGAGTACAAACACCTTCAGTGACCACTGTACACAGGCTACAGGAATTCAATATCCACACCATTCCAAGCCAATTAATATGGGATGCGGCTAACTCACCACTGTCAAGCAATTAATATGTGATGTGGATATCCCACCACTGCCAACCAATTAATATGCGACACCCCTGCACCGGCCCAGTAATAAAGGAGCCTCGATCCTCACCACTGGCAACAGGTATATACACAATGGGAGTATGACAAGTACACACACAGTACAGTACAATTTCCCTTAAGAGCACAAAGAGATCACAGTCAGTCTGAGGCTGGTTTCTCCCTCTTTCTCCAGATCCCCAATAAGACTCCCCCACTGGCACAGCTATAGGGTTAAGATCTCAGCCGAGGGGCCAAGCTAAGACCTCCAGCACCCTCTCTGTCCAACCAGTGCTTCGTGTCCCTACCCAAGTAGCTGACACACACACACACACACACACACACACACACACACACACACACACACACACACACACACACACAAAGATTTGATTGATATATAAACACACCTGGGAAAGGCTGACACAGGTTTACTAGCTATGCCTCCTTCTGCCCAGACTATAAGGTAGTACCAGTTGCCACCAGTCACTCTTACTTATCAGCTACTATAAGGCGTTTACAAAGGGTGGCCAATCCTACTGGTTAATGTTACTATTAATCCAAATGGTGGTTTTGACCAAGACTTGCAAAGCTATTTAGGAGTGGCCTATACAGTGTCAACAAATACATATGCAAGTATCCTAAGAGTTTAAATATGTTTCACAAGTATCAGCCACAAGGACAGGTTTAAATATATTTAATAATAAAAGAACAAGACAATACTCAGAAAACAGTTACTTCAGAGTTCAAAGTCATAAGAAATATTTTAAAACAACATTGCAGGACAGTCTCAAATAAATACAGAAAACATCCAAACTAATATTTACTATATTCCTATCTATATCTAAGAGATACTATGCTCTAAGTCTTACTTACAGAAAACATGCAGGCAGAAGTGCTGAGTGGATGTTTCTAGGTCCAAGACAAAATACAAAATGCACTGTCTCTCTCTCTCTCTCTCTCACAGAGAGTTCTTAAATTAATTATAAACTTTACTGCTGGGTTAGCTTGGATGACATCACTCTTTGTCGCATGACTTCAGTTCCCAGGCTAAACAGATACTAAAAGAATTTTAACATCTCTGTTTGAGAATGCATATCTCTCAGATGTGCTCAGAGCTGTGTAACTGCTAGGAAGTCAAAAACAATCACACACTTAACATTTTAACTCATTCACTCCAATGGAGCTCAGGAAGTTTGCATTGTAATTTCCAATGGGTGGAGTCTAAGCCTTTTGGCAATCAAATTATGTCCTCACATTTCAAACAAATGTTCATATCTCAGTAGCCACAGGGGTTATGAAAGAAGTATAAATGGCAAAGTCAAGTATTAATGCAGTTGAGTTCACCATTGTGTAAGCTTTAAGATGAAATCTTTTAAAACCTTGTACATAACATGGTTTTGGAATTATTGATGCAAATATGAACAAGCAATACTTTATGCCTATAGGCGTCAGTAGGAGTTAACTGCAGATGCACCTGGAGATGTAATGAGTTAAACCTAGTAATTACTTTTCTTTTCAGACCATAGAAAAACTTCTAGCCCTAGACATTGTGTCTGCTTGCTGCACTGAAACTTAACTTTTATAGCACATCATAAAGCACTTAATTTCAATGTATTTTCTTGAAGTTTTGTAAGTTAATCTTCTATGTTCCAGCAGGGTATGCTGTGGTTACATTCTTGAACCTCAGTGCATATCATACAGTTCTGTATAAATCATATCAATATTCACAAATGGCAAAGAATTATTTACAAAATTCCAGATGATTGGGCTGGCACACTGCCACAGCTTTGACAACAGAAGGTTCAAAGGGTAGTATCAGAGATGTACGCTGGTGACAATAATCTGATAGTGATGCACCTGCAGACTATATGTCCATATGTTCAGATACAGTACTTGGGCCATTCAGCTATCAAAGAACAGTGAATCTACAGTACATGGCACGCAAACCTCATCACCCACCCAAATATCAGGTTCCTTTTAAAACTTTCAAAACTATTTGAATTACTTAACCTTACAGGGAGATTGTTCCAAAGTCTTGTAATTTTAACAGCAATAAACTGCTCTAGGATTCTGAGATTTCCCTTTTTAGTACAGATGTCATTCTTATTTTTGTACATTTTCATAAATGTATTAACCTTGATTCTATAAATGGTTTGTAATAAAGGGTTATGAGAGACCTTATATGCTAACAACTTTCCACATATATACTTATAACCTAGAGACAACACAAATTTAACAACTTACACCAAAGGCCATAATCCATAAATCTGAATTTCTCTATTCCTTTAATAAATCTCCTTTTGACTCCAAGTATTTTCAATTGCCTCAAGTATAAATACCTCTGGTAATGAAGTCACAGAGGTTTTAAATACCAAAGTTAATACATGCTCACCCCTAGTACAAAACTTCTTTAACAGGACCCAATATACTTGCATTTATAAAAACTTGATCCATCCTTCAGGAGCTCTACGAATGCTATCAGAACCTTTATAAAAATGAAGGAACAATACAGATATCTGACCTTGATGCATCCTTGGGTGACCTTCAACTGCCAAAACTGACCCAGACTGCAGTGCATGTTCTAGAATTCATGTTTTATTTTTAAACACCTCTATTAAATTATCACATAAGACTTAGGCAAACACACATTAACAGAAAAGAACACAAACCATTTCAACATGTTTCCATTTAAATACAATAAACAACGCATATATTTTCTTTGCTATCAGTCCAAAATTACAAAAAAAATTGCTGAATTCCTGCCTTCCCTTAAACCTCACTCCTCCTCCTGAATATTCTTATGCATGTGTTGTTCACACAATTTCAGTTTACTTTTATGTAATTTGTTCCTTCCCTTTCCTAAAGATCCCTCTTCCAGTTCTTTTATCTTTTCTTTAATATTCAATACTTCAAATGGAGTTAGTAGTAGTTGTTTTCTTTCGGCTTTTCCCAGTTAGGAGTCGCCACAGCGGAACTCCGGTCCGCTAATGATTGGCAGTCGATTTTTATGGTGCCGAAGTGCCAGCCCGACGCCCAGCCTTCAACGAAGCCACACCCATTCACACGTCTTTCGAACGCCACTTGACTGCGGGGAGGACATGCAGACTTTCACACAGAAGGCGAGAATCAAATGGGAGAACATCTTGCTGTGAGGTGACAATGCTACCACTGCACCACCGCTGTTTCCATTCTCTAGCAACTGCTTTTTGGGCAGCGAACAGAGCTAAACTTATTAAGGCCTTACTATGTCTAGGTAAGTCAGATCCTGTATCCCATTTCAAAAGAATCATTTCCTTACTTACAGCCATTTTCACACACAATACTGAGTACTCTGTAGGGAATTTTTAAAATGTGCCAACTCATTACACTCTCAAAACATATGTTCCTAGTTGCTTCTTTCTCCATCACACCTCCAACATGTGCTAGCTACCTGAGGCAAAATACCTGCACAAACATTTCCAAGCAAAGATCGTAAACCTTCTGGACCTGGTTGCATGCTTGAAGCCATACATATGTCTGCCCATTATTTTCTTGCAAATTGCTTTTCTAGTCTCTCTTCACAATCTTTTCAAACCTCTTGATTCTTATAGTTACTGTGACGCCCATGCACTGGCCCAGCAATCAAGGATCCTCAATCATCACCACTAACACCAGTGAGGGACGTCCATATAGGGAAAGGATAATAAATACACACACAGCAAAGTACAATTTCCCTTAACAGCACAGAGATCACAGTCAGTCTGGGGCTGGTTCTCCCTTTCTCTCTAGGTCCCCAATAAGACTCCCCACTGGCACAGCTACAGGGTCCAGATCTCAGCCTAGTGGGCAAGCTAATACCTCCAGCACCCTCTCTGTCCAACCAGTGCTTCGTGTCCCTGACCAAGTAGCCGACACACACCCACACTTTGAGATAAGAGTTTTATACAATCACACACACACACACACACACACACACTCCTGGGGAAGGCTGGCACAGGTTCTCCAGCTTTGCCCCTTTTACCCAGACTATACGGTAGTACCACTTGCCACCACCCACTAATATTTATCAGCTACTCAAAGGCCCTTATGAAGGGTATCCAATTACTGTGCAATATTATTATCCAAATGGTGAGTGTGACCTCACAGTCCAGACTTATTTGGAGTGACTTGGTACAGCATCACTATATACATGCAATGTACTTTTACAGCTTAAATTATCTCTACACAAAACAGACACAGTTGAAAGGTTTAAAAATATTTAATAATAATTAATAAGAACACAAGACAATACTTCTTACTACACAGTGGCAGTCAAGAGTTCAGCGATCACAGAGAAATACTTAAAATAATACGGCAGAAAAGTTCTGACATCATAGAAAACAAACTAGTCTAATCTTATTATTTCCTAGCTATATCTAAGAGAAAACACAGTTCTAAATAACTTGCATAAACAGGAAAGCAGTGCTGGTGGTGATGGATGTTCTCAAAACAAAATGCTGAAGACAAAATGCCCTGAGCTCTCTGATTCTCTCTCTTTAAATTGATAACAGAGCTGCTTCACATGACATCATTCTTCGCACTTCTCTGGTGTTCCCAGGCTAACAGAAACTACATTTACATTCTTTACACCTGGTCAGAAACCAGAGCAATAAAGGACATTTATACATGCAAATTCTAGCCACTAACTCTGGTCTTAAAACAATAGGCAGGATGTTTCCATCTAGACATATCGGCTCTGAATTTTTACATCAAAGACGGTCATAAAATGCTTGACTTAGCTTTCTTACAGCAGAATGCACTGTTGTTACATTTTTGCAGTTCAACATCCAACCAAGTCTTTTCACATTTGAGAACAAGCCTGTGGCTTACATTAATATTTACAAATGACAGAATTATCTACAAATTCTATTTGGCTAGGGTGGGTAGCCTTCACATATCTTCACCCCCCCCCCCCCCGGAGAACTCAAGCTAGTTTTTCAAGTGACCCTTGAGAAACATTGATTGAGAGGGTTAGGTCTATCTGAGTATACCTTACCCCACTCCCTGTCTTGAGAGTACATCTGTGTTGGCATTGCTAATCCCACTGCAGTGCTGCACTGCCATATATGTTTGCAACCCTAGGCTCCATCTTAGCAACTTGCCATTTTGCTGACACTACAGTGAATTTTCTTCCATACAGATAAGACTGAAGTTTCGGCAGTGCCCACATTATGGCTAGACATTCCTTTTCTACAGCTTCATACCATTCCTCCCTGGGTTGGAGCCTATGATTGAGATAAACCACTGGGTGTTCTTCTCCCTTTGAAGAAATCTGGCTAAGTACAGCTCCCACTCCATGGTTTGAAGCACCCACCAGCACAACAAATTATTTGTTGTAATCTGAACTGGCTAACACAGGGGGTCCTCCCAAAGCTTCCTTAAGCTCCTGGAATGCCTGCTCACATGCTGGGGTCCACACTACCTTACCTGGCCTGTTCTTCCTTGTCAGGTCTGTAAGGGGAGCAGCTATGGTACTATAACTGGGGACGAAATTTCTGTAGTACCCTGCTGTCCTTAAGAATGCCCTCACTTGCTTTTTGGTAACAGGTGCAGGCCATGCCCGAATGGCTTCTACTGTGGCAGGTTCTGGCCTGCTCTTACCACTCCTCATTCTATGTCCCAGGTGGGAGATCCCTGCCATACCCACCTGACATTTGCTCGGCTTAATGGTCAACCCTGCCCTCTGTAGTCTGCCCAGCACCTCCCTGACATGCTGAAGGTGGTCTTGCCCAGGAATGGCTGTAGATGGCAATATCATCTAGGTAAGCAAGGACAAACCCTCCTGCTAGGATATGATCTACCGGACTCTGGAAAGTTGCTGGGGCATTCGTCATTCCAAAGGGCATCTTTGTGAACTCATACAAGGCAAAAGGAGTCACAAAGGATGACCTCTCTAGCACTGGGAGTCCAGGGCACCTGCCAGTAACCCTTGGTAAGATCAATGGTTGTAAGATACTTAGCGACATCCAGCTGCTCTAGGGCCTCGTCTGTCCTAGTCATGGGATAAGCATCTGACTGTGTGTGACTATTTAATGTCCTGTAGTCCACAAAGAACCTGGTGCTGCCATCCTTCTTTGGCACCACCACCACTGGGGAGGCCCACGGACTGTTGGACTCTTGAATTACTCTAGTTCCAGCATGTCCAGTATCTCCTCCCTCACAGTCTGACTCTCTCAGGCACCATATAAGGGGCCTGCCTAATAGGCCTTTGGGGTCCTGTATCCACCTGGTGCTGCACTGGGTGCGTGCACCCTGGTTTCCTAGTGAACATGCCCCCAAACTCCTGTAACACCACTCAGATTTCTCGAACCTGGGTAGGAGGCAGCTGCTGGGACATTTCTACCCCTTCCACTGAGGTGTCAGCACAAACCTCACTGAGGAGATTAGTCACCAGATCTCCCTCAGACTCCTCCTGCAACCCACCGCAAATGCTCAGCACAAGGGCCTCCCTAGCATGGTAAGGTTTCATCATGTTAACATGGTACAATTTGTGCCCTTGCCTTCTGCCTAGCAGTTACACCATGTAGTTAACATCACTTACCCTTCTTACCACTTTGTAGGGTCTCTCCCAAACTGCTTACAGCTTGTTGTGTCTGACAGGAATGAGAGCTATTACTGCTGTCCCACAGCATACTCTTTAGCTCGAGCATTCCTGTCATACCACACCTTTTTCTGTTGTTGGGCTTCTGCCTGGTTCTCTTGGGTCAGGCCCATGAATTCTCTGAGCCTTGTCCTGAGGTTTAGGACATGTGTCACAACATATCCCTTGTGAGGTTCACACTCACCATCCCACTCATCTCAAATTATATCTAGAGGTCCCCTCACCCTATGCCCATACAATAACTCAAAGGGTGAAAAAGCTGTGGATTTCTGGAGAACCTCTCTGTAAGCAAAGAGATGGGTCAAATAATTGTCCCACTCCCTCCTGAACTGGTCTGCAAATGCCCGTAGCATGGACGTGACTGTAGAGTTTAACCTCTCAACAAGACCATTAGTCTGGGGATGGTAGGGGGTGGTCTTCAGGTGCTTCAATCCCACAGTCCTTCCACAGACAAGTAAGCAGTTCTGACATCAAACTGGCACCTCTATCAGTCAGTATTTCTTCTGGGAAACCCACCCCGCTGAAAATCTCTAACAAAGCATTTGCCACCTTTTCCGCCTGAATGGAGGAGAGAGCCACTGCCTCAGGTAAGACGTAGCATGATCCACTACCACTAGGATATACTTTTTTCCTGTGGAACTTGGGGTACTCAGAGGCCCCACAATATCCACAGCTACCCTCTGAAATGGTTCCTCAATCACAGGCAAAGGCATCAAAGGGGCTCTCACCTTGTCTCCTGCTTTGCCTACCTTTTGGTACTGCTCACATGTCCTACAGTACCCTATTACATCTCTGGAAATTCCAGACCAATAGAAGTTCTGCATAATACGTCTCTTTGTATGTTTTATGCCCATATGACCTGCAAAAGGAATATCATGGGCTATGGCTAGAAGTGCCAGATGGTAGGCTCTAGGCACTACCAACTGCTGTACCCTCTTCACTTTCTAGCCCTGCCTCAGGGGTCCACTCTCCAAACAGTAATCCTATGTCCAAGTATACAGATTCCCCATTCCCTTAAGAATCAGGTGCCTCCCTAGCAACCTGTCTCAGGCCTTGCAATGTAGAGTATGACAGCTGACCCTGTCTCAACTCTCTCTTTGTAACCTTTCCCAGCTCCCTTTCCACAGGAAGTCTGGCATCCTCTGACAGTGGTGCCTCACTGTCAGCCTGGGTACTACTACTCACCTCTACCTTTGCAGTCACTCTGTCCAAGGGAACATCAGTACCCACAAGCAGCTGTGGCTCACACTCAGTCTCACTGCTACAGAGTAGCTCCCTCCCTGAAGTAACCATTGCGGGTTGCAAGCATGCAGACTGTCTGCGTCTCCCCCAGGTTACCAGACCCACATGCTTGTCTCCTAACTGACTGCATGTAACTGCATAAGCAAATGGTACTGCCGCATCCAAATCCTTCTCTATCAGGACATCTGCAGGATAGTAGTTTGGTACCCCTGTTGCCTCAAGACAACCTACAACTGGCATTTTGTCTCACTTACTGGCATCTCTCAACTTTTGTTCCTCACCTTACCTCTGTGGACATCTGTATGCCACATGGCTATACTGATTGCATTCAAAACATTTAACCCTAGTTCCTGGACGTGTACTTGGACTAGTGGCTTCCCCTGCTACTGGCAGATTCTGTTAGGGCAGTCTGTACTGCCCACCATGGGTTCCTTTAGACCCATGAGCAGTACTGAGGGGTCCCTTTCCTGTGCATGGATGCCCTGCTTTCTAGGTATTGGTCTCCCTTCTTCCCCAACTCACCTGAAGTAGCACATTGTCTATCAGCTAACCAGATTCTCATGTCCTCAGGCAAAGTGCTAAGGGCTTGTTCCTTCACCAAAAGATTATACAGACGTTTTGTAGACGATATACTAATTATATGGAATGGTGATGTAGATGGCCTTATCTCTTTTATTAACTACATGAATAGTGTCACTCCGTTTTTTAAGTTTAGTTATGATTTTTCTTACCACTATGTAAATTTTTTAGATATTACTATTAAAAAGGACAATTTATGTAGGCTATGTACGACACTCTATAGGAAACCTTGTTGGAGGAATGGGATCCTCCATTATGATAGCCTACATCCACGACACATTTTTCCAAATATTATAAGAAATCAAATGGGGAGGATTGATAGAATTTGTAGTGATAGACTTGATTCACTTAGTTTAATGGATACCCAAAGGAAACTCTTTGTGGAAAGGGGTTATCCTATCAAAATGATTAATGAAATAAAAGAACAATTATCTAATGGTATTAGTTCCTATGTTAAAAAGCCTATTTTTCATCATAGCTCTAGTAGGAAGATGTTTAATACCCTGTCCTATGATATCAAATTCACTAATGATGTACAGCATTTGACTAATATAATAAGGGGCAACTGGAAGATTCTATTGTCAGACACGTCTATTTCAGAAGTTATGAGTATGAAACCAACCTTTAGGTACATGAATTGTATGAACCTAAAGAGACTATTATGTAAGGAGAAATTAACTAATACATCTACTGATATTAGATCTCTGATAAAAACAGGCACCTTCCCATGCACTAAATGTTCCTACTGTAATTATATTTGTAGAAGTTGTGGCTTTACACCCCCAGGTATGACAAGGAACATATTACCAACGCATTATGCAAATTGCAATACGAAAAATGTGATCTATCTTGCCACCTGTACCCTTTGTGATGCTTACTATGTGGGTTTAACCTCACGGAGATTAAGAGATCGAATCTATGAACATGTATATAACATCAGAAAGAGTAATCTTAATAATGCCTTAGCTCTACATTGTAGCACCCACCCCCAACATAGTTTTGTGTTCCAAGTATTACAGGTGGTGGATTTTAATAGAAGGGAAGGTGACAATTTGAATACTCTGGAGGGTTTCGAGTTAAGATGGATATTAAGACTTAGGGCCCATCTATCGCCAGGCCTCAATTCTGCAGTTAATCTTCGACCAGCTTTGATAGGTCCGAGCTAACTAGAAAGACCTTAGTCAATCTGCTGTATTTTGCCATCTTTACTAATATATTTTTCATTTAATTATTGATTATATAGATTTATTTTATTATTGTAACCAAAAATTTTTGTTTTATAGTAGCTATTATTCATATATTAATTTTGATAGAATGTGATCAATATTGATTCACATCATATTCCTATTGGAATATATTGGTTATTGTTTATATTAGTATGTATGAACTATTTTTAAATTTATATAGCATATTTGCTATTATTATGATTTAGTATGTTTATGTGCCCTTGATTGTTGTTTTAGACATCTAGGCTATTTAGTCTTTGTACACAGGACTTTGATAAATAAGGTTTTTATATCTATTGTTACATCTTTGCCATCTGAATAGGGACACTATGCTATTTTTATTTTTATCTTATCTATTTCTTAATATATTGTCTTGTTTAATTCTGCTTCTATGAATATGTGGAAATCATGTCATGGATATTTCTCTACATGTTATGTCGGTTATATCATTTTTATATATCTATTTGTAAACAATCGTTTTTTGTCATTATATTAGGTTTTAGCATACTGAATGTTTTTAGTACATATATATATTTTTATTTTTATTTTTATTTCTATATATAAATGTCGCTATTTACATATTATGTTTTATACTTATAGATTAAGTATTTCTATTGGACTCTACAGAGTTCGTGGACTTCTTGTATGAAGTTCAAATCTGTAGCATTAATTTACATCAAACTTGAAACTAATGATATTCTAGAGTTCAGTTTTTAGTGTCAGTTTTTGGTGACTTTACTATATTTGAGTGCTATTTTTATTTTTATTTTTATTTCGGAGTGGCGCTTTGCATTTCATTTTTTATAGTCTGTAGTATATACTCTAATCTATAGCTTAGTCTGTGATTAAATGGGACTGTGCATAAGTCCTATTTATTTATTTGTCTGGGACATTTATGTATTTTGGATACTGGCTATTTTTTGACTGCCAGATTATAATTATGGTCATGGATTTTATCACCTCTGTGACTGTATTATTTTTTGCCATGGTTAATATTGCAGCATTTTGCTGCGCTAAGCGTATTGCTTGGTTAGTTGCTACAATGTGATGTTTCCTGTTCCCGGACGTACAATTCATTAAGGCGAAAATACAAATACATCTGACTGTAGGTTTGTTTTAACAGCGAACGCTGTCTGCAGAAGGCCTTTAGCTAATATGTTGAGATGAATTAGTCTTTTACTGTTATATTTAAGACTACGCAAATGTCAATGATTTAATTGTTTTGGTAACAAATATTTATATTAGAATGTAATAAATTGTTATGGAAATATGTTTTTAGAAATGAGCTAGGATCGTTTAACAGAAGTTCAATAGAAGTTATATCCTGGATTGCTGCTTTTTTCTAAATATGGGCACTGCTTCCTGAACTGATTTACTGAGGCGCAATGCCGATACTTTGAATAATTTTATGTACTTTATCAATTAATGTGATATTCACAGAATGGAGAAGGTTCAATGATGTGTTTTAAATGAAATACACAATAGGTTCTCTGTGTTGCTTCTGAACATAACATTAGGTAGTTGAGAATAGCATTAGTGCTTTATTTATTCAAGTCTTACTATTGCTAATGAGTTCATACTTTGTTAATTGATTATAATTAGTGTGATTAATTGGTTAATTATGACAAAGGGCCTCTATAAAAGACAATGGAAGTCTTTGCATGATTGTAACCTGATGAAGCACAATTTGTTTGTGTGAAAGCGCTCGTTCCTGTTCTACTTTTTACAATAAATGCTACTTGGATTATATCGTGGTGGTTTCAAGCAATTTCTTCACTACTTACCAGACCCACATGCTTGTCTCCTAACTGACTGCATGTAACTGCATAAGCAAATGGTACTGCCGCATCCAAATCCTTCTCTATCAGGACATCTGCAGGATAGTAGTTTGGTACCCCTGTTGCCTCAAGACAACCTACAACTGGCATTTTGTCTCACTTACTGGCATCTCTCAACTTTTGTTCCTCACCTTACCTCTGTGGACATCTGTATGCCACATGGCTATACTGATTGCATTCAAAACATTTAACCCTAGTTCCTAGACGTGTACTTGGACTAGTGGCTTCCCCTGCTACTGGCAGATTCTGTTAGGGCAGTCTGTACTGCCCACCATGGGTTCCTTTAGACCCATGAGCAGTACTGAGGGGTCCCTTTCCTGTGCATGGATGCCCTGCTTTCTAGGTATTGGTCTCCCTTCTTCCCCAACTCACCTGAAGTAGCACATTGTCTATCAGCTAACCAGATTCTCATGTCCTCAGGCAAAGTGCTAAGGGCTTGTTCCTTCACCAAAAGGTCTGTCAGCCCTTTAAAAGTAGTGACCTGACATCCACTCACCCACCTATGAAAATAAGTGCTCAGTTCAGCAACATATTCACACACACTTAGATCTGCCTTGTGTCTATGCTCACAAAACATTTTCCTACAAGTTTCAGGTGTTAGCTTAAAACATTCTAAAAAGCAATGCTTAACAACAGTGTAATTAAAACAATCAACGTCAGGCATTTTAGACAACACAGTTGCAGCTTACCATGGAGTAAGGGGGTCAGGAACTGTACCCAGAGAGCCTTTGGTCAACATCATACTGTTTACATACCCTCTCAAACATGAGTGAAACTATCAAAATTATCCCCCTCTTTAAACTGTGGAAGAAATTTACTGACCTTTTGTGCTTCTGGGGTCCAGTTACTCCCTTCCCCATTACCTCCATGACTCTGGCGAAGAGTCAGCATCTTCCTCTCATGCTGCCTCTGCCTCTCCTTTTCCTCCACTTCTAGGCATAGCAGTTTCTCATTCTCCTCAGCCTGCAGACATATCAGGTTCTCAGCTGCTTCTATTTCCAAATGCCTGGCCACCAACTAAAGTCTCTAACTCCAGATGGATTTTTAAGTCTTCTGCATAAAGGTTCAGCTGTCCATTCTCTGAGGGTGCTACATCTCCACTGCCAGTCTGATCATCCTCCTGGTTGCTGTTTTCTGATGCAGCTGTGACCAAGCTGCAATCATGTCTGCCTTAGTCAGGTTTCCATGCACCAGTCCCCTAGCCTGGCACATCTCAGCCAGCTGGCTCCTTGTCAGCTTTCCGTCCTCCTCTGCTGATATGCTGCCTGCTCTCCATAAGCTAACAAAAGAAATAAAACAATTGTGATCTGAACTCTGAGTATTACCTGCATGGCTGATTTAGAGTACAAAACACCTTCAGTGATCATTGTACACAAGCTAAAGGAATTCATTCTACACACACCACTACAAGCCAATTAGTATTTGCCAACCAATTGATATGTGGTGTGGATATCCCACCACTGCCAAACAATTAATATGCGACACCAGTGCACTGGTCCAGCAATCAAGGAGCCTCAATCCTCACCACTAAGACCAGTGATGGGCATCCATATAGGGAAAGTATAATAAATACACACACAGTAAAGTAAAATTTCAGCACACAGAGATCACAGTCAGTCTGGGACTGTTTTTTTCTCTTTCTCTCCAGTCCCGAATAAGACTCCCTACTGGTACAGCTATAAGGTCCAGAACTCAGCCTAGTGGGCAAGCTAAAACCTGCAGTACCCTCTCTATCCAACCAGTGCTTCATGTCCATGCCCAAGTAGCTGACACACCCACACACTGAGATGAGTTTTATACAACCACATAGACACTCCTGGGGAAGGCTGGCATAGGTTCTCCAGCTGTGCCCCTTTTACCCAGACTATATGGTAGTATCACTTGCCACCACCCACTAATATTATCAGCTACTCAAAGGTCCCTATGAAGAGTGTCCAATTATAACTGTGCATTATTATTATCCAAATGGTAAGGGTGACCTAACAGTCAAAACTTATTTTGAGTGACTTAGTACAGCATCACTATATACATGCAATGTACTCTTAAAGCTTACATTATCTCTACACAAAATGGCCACAGTTGAAAGGTTTAAAAATATTTAATAATAAATAATAAGACAATACTTCTTACTACACAGTGCCAGTCAAGAGTTCAGAGATCACAGAGAAATACAATAATACGGTAGAAAAGTTCTGACATCACAGAAAACAAACTAGTCTAATCTTATAATTTCCTAGCTATATCGAAGAGAAAACAGTTCTAAATAACTTGCATAAAGAGCAAAGCAGTGCTGGTAATGTTGGATGTTCTCGAGACAAAATGCCCTGAGCTTTCTGATTCTCTCTTTAAATTGATAACACAGAGCTGCTTCACATGACATCATTCTTCACACTTCTCTGGTGTTCCCGGGCTAACAGAAAAGTACAGTTTTGTACCTACCATAAATGTAGATGTCCGAACTGGATAGCATCTGCAGTCATAACAACTGGGTTGTCCTGTCGTCAGGCAGCCCTGCAGTCGGCCGGATTCCAAAGTCCGGGTCCGGCTTCGGCTGATGTCGCACTTCACCCGACGTCATCTCTGCTGGTCTCCAGGTATAAAGGCATCAGCCGACGCCATTTTCTTCAGTGTTTCTTGCCTCAGATGCCAGTTGCCCTTCCTGGAAGGCTAATTTTTTGGATAAATGCCAATGTTTCCAAAAGGATAGAAGGCAAACTCAGAAAATAAGCATGTATGTACATATATACAAACAAATACACCATAAAAGACTCCCCCCACTAGCTAGCTATTAGGAGGGTAAATACCCTAGGAGTACCACAGAGGGGAAGGAGGGAGGGTAATCCTGACTGCAGATGCTATCCAGTTCGGACATCTACATTTATGGTAGGTACAAAACTGTACTATGTCCTTCATGGATGCATCTGCAGTCATAACAACTGGGTAGAATACCATAGCCAACTAAGGGAGGAGGAAAAATTTAGATTATGGTGTGGTTAGGATCCCTTGCAGCACAGCAGTGGCAAACCCTGCTCGGGATCTGGAGTACGTTATAATGCTTGGCAAATGTATGCACGGAGGTCCAAGTAGCCGCCTCAATAATGTCCTTGGTTGCCACACCTCGTAGGAAGGCTGTGGTAGTGGCTGTTGCCCTTGTAGAATGAGGCCTTATGTTCTGTGGAATTGGTTTTCCATGGAAGGAGTAACAGAACCGTATGCAATTTCCTATCCATTTGGAGATTGTCGGTTTGGAAATTGCTTTTCCTTCCCTTCCTGTTGCATAGGCTACAAAAAGCTGGTCAGTTTTTCTGCTACTTTTTTTTCTGTCCAGGTAGTAGCGTAACTGTCTATGTACATCCAAGGAATGCAGCATTCTTTCCCCTCTGTTTTGTGGATTGGGAAAGAAGGTAGGTAGGTGGATTGCCTGGTTTAAAGACACTCTGGATATCACCTTAGGCATAAATGTAGGATTAGTCCTCATGGACACTCTATCTTGGTGGAAGATTAGGAAGGGCTGTACCGCCATTAGGGCCTGAAGTTCAGAGACCCTCCTTGCTGAGGTTATTGCCAGTAGGAAAGCAGTTTTCCACGATAGATGCTGTAGGTCCGCTGTAGCTGCTGGTTCAAAAGGTGAGTGTCAATTTTTCTAGCACAAAGTTCAAATCCCAAGCTGGCAATGGTGGTTTCCTTGGAGGTTTTACATTCTTGATTCCTCTGAGGAACTGCCTGAGTAAAGGATGTGAAAAGACAGGTGGATCAAAGCTGTATTCTGCTGAAATAGCTGATGCATGTATCTTGATGGAGGAATAGGACAGGCCTGTATGTAGAAGCTCTGCCAGATACTCCAGAATGTTAGCCATATCTATAATTGACACATCTTTTCCTCTTTCAGTGCTCCAAATGACAAACCTTTTCCATTTTCCTGCATAGTTCCTTCTTGTTGAAGGTCTGCGGCTTCAAGGATAATGTCTTTAACCCTTTGGGAAAGTTCTGGGTTAGTTGCTGCTATGTGATGTTCCATGCAGTCAGTTGCAACGTTTTAGGTTTGGATGTATGATGCTGAAGTTGTTCTGAGTTAACATCAAAGGCATCAGGGTATTGGCCACATGTTGTCCCGAGACATGCTCCTCAGTAATGGGTACCAGTGTTGTCTTGGCCAGTTTGGAGCTATCAGGGTTATCCTTGGACGCTCCTCCTTGATTTTTAGTAATACCTTGTGTATCAAGGGAAGAGGTGGAAATGCATATGCTGTTAGACCTTTCCAGCTGAAGGAGAGCGAATCCACTTTCCATGCAAGTGGGTGGAATGTCCTTGTGCAGAATTTTTGAGTTGGTGATTGAGAGGGAAGCGAATAGATCTATCTGTGGTCTTCCCCATTTCTTTGAGATGGTCTTGAAGATGTCCGGGTGTAGCATCCATTCGTGGGCATCCGATGTGGTTCTGCTCAATATGTCTGCTAGAGTATTGTCCTTTCCCGGTACAAATATTGCCTGTAACTGGATGTTGTAGCTGAGTGCCAGGTTCCAAAGCTCCAAAGTCATTCTGCATAGGGGTATGAATGAGTGCCTCCTGCTTGTTGATGTACCACATGACTGTGGTGTTGTCTGTCCTTATCATCAAATGGCCCTCTTTGAGAAATGGTCTGAAATTTTGGATTGCCAGTTTTACTGCCAGCATTTCTTTTAGGTTGATGTGCAGGTGGAGTTGATCCTGCGTCCACAATCCTTGTACGCATTTGTCCAGCATGTGAGCCCCCCATCCTAGGTCTGAGGCGCCTGTTGTGATGGTCTGGCTTGCTTGATAGCTGTGAAAGGGTAGGCCTGGGTTTGACTGGCATGCTTGTGCCCACCATAGGAATTCCTGTTTTAGGCATGGGATTAGTGGAATTTCTGCTTCTAGGCTGTGCCTGTGTTGGGACCATAAATTCCTTAGGTACCACTGTAGTTTTCTCATATGTAGTCTGGCATGTGGAACCAAGATTATGCATGATGCCATGTAGCCCAAGGCCTGCAGGACTTTTCTTGCTGTTAACTTGTTCTGTTTTGTTAGAGCCAAGAAGTAAAGAGGGAGTTCTTTTTGTTTTTCTGCGGTTAGGAATGCCATTTGTTTTACAGTGTCCAATTCGGGGCCCAGGAATGTCCTTGTTTGGGATGGTATCAGCCTTGACTTTTGTAAATTGACTGTGTATCCCAGTGCTTGTAGCAAGTAAATGACCCTTTGTAAATCTGTTGTCAGCTTGCTTTTGTTGTCCCCTTGTAGCAGGCAGTCGTCCAGGTATGGATAAATTTGGATTCCTGTAGTCTGCAGTGGGCGATTACTGATTCCAGGCATTTTGTGAATACTCTGGGCAGTAGATAAGCCAAAGGGCAATGCTGAGAATTGATAATGCTCTGATCCTGCAAGAAATCTGAGGTATCTTCTGCAAATTGGTCGAATGGGGACGTGCAGGTATGCCTCCTTGAGATCTAGAGTTACCAGCCAACACTCCTTGCCCAGCATGGGAAGAAGTTGCTGTAGGGTCAGCATTTTGAATTTTGGGACAATGATGTATGTATTTAAGGTGGACAGGTCGAGAATAGGTCTCCAACATTTTTCCTTTCTTGGAACTAGGAATAGTCTGGAGTAAAATCCTTTGCCTTGTTCTGTTATTGGCACTCTTTCCACAGCTCTCATCTTTGCTAATTGCATTATCTGCTGTAGAGCTTCTGTTTTTTGATTTGGAGGCAGGTTTGGCATTCCTCTTTTGACTGGTAAAGTGTGAAAGTGGAACCGTAATCTTGGTCTATGGTTTGCAAAATCCACTTGTCTTTTGTGATGTAGTGCCAGTTTTTCGAAAATAAGGTTAATTTTCCGCCTAATGGAGCTGATATTTGTTCCCTGGTAGGCGGATGTAGAGTTAAGTCACTGTGATTGTGCTGTTGTAGTGGTAGTGGCTGAGTCTGTGCCTCTGTTATTACCTTGCCACTGTCGTCCTCTGTAGGCACCTCCTCTGGATTGGTTTCTGCCTCTGGAACGCCTATTCCTGCCCCTTTGGGATCTTGTGGAGTCAGGAAAGGACCAATTTTGGCAGGCCAGTTCCTGCTAAACCTTGGGGCTGAACCTGCAAGAAATCTTTAAGCGGTTGAACAGATTTTGCCTTTTCTTCCATTTTTTCATTACCTGCTGGGCAGGTGTACCAAACAAACTGGTCTTATCCATAGGAGCATCTAATAACTTAGCTTTAACATGATCCGTAAGACTTGTTCCTTCAGCCATGCATGTCTTCTTATCACTGTGCCAGTCATGGCTGATCTAAATGAAGCCTCCAGTGCATCATAGCCACATTTTAAGGAATGGTTACTAACCTGTTGTATGTTATTTACCATTTCTAATACATATTTCTTATCTATAGAGTCATCAGAGGATAGTTTTTTAGTTAACTGATCAAACATAAACTCTTGGTATTGTATCATGTGAAACTGACAGTTTAAAGCTCTAGCTGAGAGAGTAGCTGAGGTATAAACTTTTTTGCCCCATCTGTCTAAAGACCTGGCTTCCCTTTCAGAAGGAATAGGGTTTTTTGCTGTGGTCGAGGCTACTGCCTTAGGCCCCTGGGATATAGTTTCGGGGTCTGCAAGTGGGGCCTTGTAAAGGTGATGATGCGTGTCTGGTACCCTGTAAAATCTGTCTGGTTTGGCAGGGGCTGGAGGTAAGGAATCTGGTGCAGAGCAGACATCATTAAAAGCATCGTCCACAACAGAGAGGACAGGAGGTATAGCTAAGGGCCTGTGTTGTGGAAGGTGCAGAAAAGTCCTAAGTCTTTCTGGAATCTGAGAAATCCTGTTGCTGCCATTGGAATTGTTCTCGCATGGCATGTAAGGTTTCGGCAAAGGAGAATTCTTCTGGTGGAGAAGCAGCTGGAATGGATTCTTCAGCATCTGAGTCTTCATAATTGGAGAAAGGAGCCTCTGGCTGGTCTGTAATATCTGAGTCATCCGCAGAATCATCAGAGGACACAGGCTCAGGGGGCTCTGCCCTAGGTCTCTTCTCTGGGGGCTGAGAGGCCCTGTCTGGGTGAGATTGAGATCCCCTGATTAAGGATATTAAATCTTCTGCCAGAGTAAGCATTTGTGAACTAGAAGTAGGCCTGGTTGAGAGGGGTTTAACAGGCACTGATTTAGTAGACTTGGCTGCTTTAGCCCTGGCAAAGGCCTTAATGGACATGGCTGCAGGAGGCCTAGCAGCACCACGTGCTGGGGTAGAGACATCCAAAGGGATGGTGTCTGATAATTCACTAGAAGCCACTGTAGTAGGTAAAATTTCAGAGGCCGATTCAAGTAAGGTAGCAGGAACCTCAGAAGTAGTCAAAGATTCAGCTGTGCTTTGATCAGTTTTCTCGGTTTCGCCGAAACCGAGACACTCGCGTTTGCTTCACCATGGTTTCGGCGAAACCGTGGACCGCGAGTGCCGGTCTTTTCTTTATGCTTCTTAACAATTTGGGTAGTCGGAGGATCTGACGGCATAATGTACGCAAATTCTCTGAACCGAAAAACTGTTCAGCAAACTCCGACCGACGCCTAAGCGTTCGTCGGTTGAAGGAAGCACAGGCCGAACAGGCTGCTACGTCGTGGTCTGGGCCTAAACAAGGCAAACAGTAAGAGTGGAAATCTTTATGAGGTATTTGTTTCCCACAAGTTAAACAGTTATTGACTTTTTCTGACATCGGCTGAGGCAAGAAAGAGTCCCCAACGGGGTACTTAGCTTTAGAAGTCTTCAAGTAGTATTCGGTAGTAGAAATCTCTGGATCCGACCGACCGCACTTGCGAACAGCTTCTGCTTCGGGCGCCACGCGGCAAGAAAGACTGAAGAAAATGGCGTCGGCTGATGCCTTTATACCCGGAGACCAGCAGAGATGACGTCGGGTGAAGTGCGACATCAGCCGAAGCCGGACCCGGACTTTGGAATCAGGCCGACTGCAGGGCTGCCTAACGACAGGACAACCCAGTTGTTATGACTGCAGATGCATCCATGAAGGACATCATTTACATTCTTTACACCTGGTCAGGAACCAGAGCAATAAAGGACATTTATACACACATATTCTAGCCTTTAACTCTTAAAACAATTGGCAGGATGCCTCCCTCTAGACATATCGGCTCCAAATTTTAACAAAAAAGACAGTAATAAATGCTCAACTTGGCCTTCTTACAAAGTGCACTGTTGTTACATTTTTGCAGTTCAATATCTAATGCAGTCTTTTCACATTTAAGGTAAAAAGCCTGTGGCTTACACTAATGTTTACAAATGACAGAATTATCTACAAAATTCTATCTGGCTAGGCTGGCAGCCTTCACCTATCTTCAATTACCATGAAATATTGTATATGCCCTACTAATACTCGCTTTTTAAACAGATGCTTATGTTCTAGGTTCAACTAAAAACCTACCAGTGTGCAGGCCTTTCACTTAAAAGCCCCCTATCCCTTTCCATTTGCCTGTACTCTGACATCAAGCCCTGATGAGGAATACAGTCTCTAGACTGCAATCCAAATGACTTTTTGGCCTCAACCCACTCTATTACCTATCCTGTGAGATATTTGCACCAATATTATAGTTCCTTTACCAGGTTCCTCCACTAAAGTCAAGCCTCTCTTGCCCATTTTCTGTACCCCTATTTGCAGTCACGCCCATTGGGAAAATCTCCATTCTTGTATTGGCTTCGTTCTTAGAATATTTTCTGCTACTTTACATCTACATCCAAAATCCCACTAGCTATGTCTTGAATTTCCCCATTGCTTGGTCATCATCCCTTTCCATTCTGAATTATAACCTTCTGCTTGTGTTATGTGTATGAGACTTAACTGTGTAACTCTAAAATATCCCTTCAAATCAGGTAAACCTAAACCACCTTGTTCTACTGCAAGGATCAAATTATCCCTCAACTCTTGCCCTCGTTCTCTCCCAGATAAATTGAATCAATTCTTTATTAATTACCATCCCCAACTTTTCCTTGGATTGATAAACGTATGCCTGGTCCCATACACAAGACTAAAACAAAATATGTTTACTGCTTGTATCTTACTATCCATATTCATAAATAACAGTTTCCAGTGTCTCCGTTTTTGTATTATCATTTGTTTAGGCTCTTCCCACATATCTTTAGCTGACTGTTTTCATCCATAGCTGAATCAATTCATGTGTGGGTACAGAATTTATGGTTACTGCCTTTGTTTCATCTTCATTACATTTATATCCTGAAAAGACTTGAAACTGCCTCAGAATGTTACACAACACTGGGCTGTCTCTCTCTTTTAATATTAACTTTTAGTCCTATGAAAAAGTGTACTGGCTATCTTTAAAAAAAAAAAACTAAACTGTACACTGTTCTAGTAACTGCATTAAAGTATTAAGGTTGATAGGGATGATTCTCACTTCCCATAACTACAAACATAATTTCACTGAACTTCTTGTCATTGTACCTCTAAATTTTGCATTTCCCTCATCAATGAACACTCAGAATTTACTCAATCATCAAGATTACCCTGCTTGTACCTGCAGATAGCTTATCTCCATGGAAATGTACTCAGCAATAAGTCTTTGGAAATTTAATTCAGAAAAGAATGCACAGCTGCCCTCAGTTACAGACATCTTGATGCCTGAACATTTGCCAGAGGAAAACAATCAAGTTTAATATCTCTGCAGTTGTAAGAAGCTTACCATTTGAATGGCTTTTGCCTTTTTGTCTTACTTTTAAAGCCTACATGCTTACAAAAACATGTTTACACCTTAAGCCGAATGTAGTAATCTAGATATTCACTCTTATAAAATACAGGAAATATCCTAATTCTACATATAATATAATCAGTGCACTTTTACATCCCCACCCCAGCAGGCCAAGATCACAGCATATGAACTTTAAACTTGCTTTTGCTTTTCACTTGTTATACTTCTTTCGGCTGCTCCCGTTAGGGGTCGCCACAGTGGATCATCTGTTTCCATTTCTTCCTGACCTCTGCATCTTGCTCTGTCACACCAACCACCTGCATGTCCTCTCTCACCACATCCATAAACCTCATCTTAGGCCTTCTTTTCCTGTTACCTGGTAGCTTCATCCTTAGCATCGTTTTCCCAATATACTATGCATCCCTCCTCAGCACATATCCAAACCAATGTAATCTTGCCTCTCTGGCTTTGTCTCCAAACATTCCAACCTGGGCTGTCCCTCTAATATACTTATTCTTAATCCTGTCCACCTTCGTCACACCCAGTGCAAACCTTAACATCTTTAACTCTGCCACGTCCAGCTCTGACTCCTGCCTTTTTGTCAATGCCACTGTCTCCAACCCATACAACATAGCTGGTCTCACTACCCTCTTGTAGACCTTCCCTTTCACTCTTACTGGTACTCTTCTGTCACTTTTCTCCACTGACTTCATCCTGCCTGTACTCTCTTCTTCACCTCTCTTCCACACTCACCATTAGTCTGAACTGTTGATCCCATGTATTTAAACTCATCCACCTTTGCCACCTCTACTCCCTGCATCCTCACCATTCCTCTATCCTCCCTCTCATTCACACACACATATTCTGTCTTAGTCCTGCTGATCTTCATTCCTCTTCTCTCTAGAGCATATCTCCACCTCTCCAGGGTCTCCCTCCACCTGTTCCCTACTCTCACTACAGATCAGAATGTCATCTGTAAACATCATAGTCCACGGGGACTCCTGTCTGATCTCATCTGTCAACCTGTCCATCACCACTGCAAATAAGAAAGAGCTTAGAGGTGATCCTTGATGTAATCCCACCTCCACCTTAAATGCATCCGTCACTCCCACTGCAGACCTCACCGCTGTCACAATACCTTCGTACATATCCTGTACCACTCTTACATACTTCTCTGACACTCCTGACTTCCTCATACAATACCACAACTCCTCTCTAGGCACCCTGTCACATATGCTTTCTCTAAGTCCACAAACACACAATGCAACTCCTTCTGACCTTCTCCATCAACACTCAGAGCAAACACCGTATCTGTAGTGCTCTTTCCTGGCATGAAACTATACTGCTGATCATTAATTATCACCTCCCTTCTTAACCTAGCTTCCACTACTCTTTCCCATAACTTCATGCTGTGACTGATCAATTAAATCCCTCTGTAGTTACTATAGCTCTGCACATCACCCTTACTCTTAAAAATCGGTACCAAAACACTTTATCCATTCCTCAGGAATTCTCTTACTTTCCAAAATTTCATTAAACAATCTAGTTAAAAACTCCACTGCCATTTCACCTAAACACCTCCATGCTTCTACAGGTATGTCATCTGGACAAACAGCCTTTCCATTCTTCATCCTCTTCATAGCCATCCTTACTTCCTCCTTGCTAATCCACTGCACTTCTTGATTCACTATCCCCACATCATCCAACCTTCGCTCCCCCTCATTCTCTTCATTTATCAGCCCCTCAAAGTACTCTTTCCATCTGCTCAACACACTCTCCTCGCTTGTGAGTATGTTTCTGTCATTATCCTTCATCACACTTACCTGCTGCACATCTTTACTAGCTCAGTCCCTCTGTCTAGCCATCGGTACAAGTCCTTTTCCCCCTCCTTAGTGTCCAACCTTTCATACAACTCTTCATATGCCTTATCCTTAGCCTTCGCCACCTCTCTCTTTGCCATGCACCTCATCTCCTTATACTCCTATCTACTTTCTTCATCTCTCTGACAATCCCACTTCTTCGCCAACCTCTTTCTCTGTATACTTTTCTGTACTTCCTCATTTCACCACCAGGTTTCCTTGTCCTTCTTCCTCTGTCCAGATGTCCCACCAAGCACCTTTCTAGCCATCTCCCTTACTAGCTCTACTGTAGTTACCCAGCTATTCGGTAACTCTTCACTGCCACCCAGTGCCTGTCTTAACTCTTCCCCGAATCCACCTCACAATTACCCTTTTTCAATTTCCACCATTTGATCCTTGGTGCTGGCCTCACACTCCTCCTCCTCTTCTTGATCACCAATGTCATCCTACAAACCACCATCCTATGTTGCCTAACTACACTTTCCCCCACCACCACTTTACAGTCTCCAATCTCCTTCAGACTGGCCATTCTACATAGGATATAATCCACCTGTGTGCATCTTCCTCCACTCTTGGATGTCACCCTATGCTCCGCGATCTTGTTAAAATATGTATTCCCCACAACCACGCCCATCCTTTTCGCAAAATCCACCACCATCTGACCTTCTGCATGCCTTTGCTTAACACCATACCTACCCATCACTTCCTCATCCCCTCTGTTCCCTTCACCAACATGCCCACTGAAATCTGCTCCAATCACCACTCCCCCACCCTTCGGTACAGTCATCACTTCATCCAACTCGCTCCAAAATTTTTCTCTCTCATCTGTCGCACACCCAACTTGTGGAGCATATGCGCTAACTACATTCATCATTACACCATCAATTTCCAGCTGCATAAACATCACTCCATCCGACACTCTTTTCACCTCCAAAACACTCAGCATACTGTTCCTTCAGGATAACCCCTATGCCATTTCTCTTTCCATCCACACCATGATGAAACAATCTGAACCCACCTCCGATGCACCTAGCCTTGCTCTCCTTCAATCTAGTCTCTTGCACACACAATATACCACCCTTCCTTTTGTCCATCATATCAGCTAGCTCTCTCCCTATACCAGTCACATACTGTCAACATTCAAAGTTCCGACCCTCGCTACCACAGTCCTAGCCTTTGCCTGCCTTCAGGCATGCCATCCCCCCCTCTTCTCCTCCTTTGACCAACAGTAGCCCAATTTCCACCAACACCATGTTGGCCAACAGTACTGGTGGCGGTCGTTAACCCGGGCCTCAACCGATCCGGTATGTATATCTGTACTGTTATCCGCATGTATGATTTGGCAAAATTTTACGCTGGATGCCCTTCCTGACACAACCCTCCCTATTTATCCGGGCTTGGGACTGGCACAAAGAAATGCACTGGCTTGTGCATCCCCAGTGGCTGGGTTCACTTATACTGAAAACCTATATTTCTTACAAGTAAAAAGTACTTGTTTACTTTAATATCTTTAACACATACAACAGCTGCTGAAAAGACTCCCCCACATTTAAAATATCTCTGACTACAAACCAAGCAACACTGTTTTACTGTATACAATATGTGGTTTACATCATGAAATATTTTATGCAAATACTAAGAACAAAAAATGTTTTACTTAGTTAGTTTTCCCTATTTTAGTGCTCTTTTAAACATTAATGATATAAAGTGGGGTAAATGCTTTACAGTCCACTCAAGTTTAATAAAGTCAACCAAAGTCCAGTGTTTTTCAGTCACTTTTTCTTGCAAACTCATATTTCATAAATGTGATAAGATACTTTATAGTCTTTCATTTATTCACTAATTTCAGAGTTGATGGTCGTCTTCTTCCTGTTCAACACGTTCCCCCAACACCAGACTCTGCTTTACATCCATGGTAAGGCTGATTCTTCTATTCAACTACTGTGCTTCTTTCTGTCTCTCAAGCATTTTCCCATGGAACATTTGAAAAAGTTTAACTGACAAAGTCTATCTATGAACATTATCATTAGAAGAATGAAAAGTAGAGTCCTTTTTCTTGCTGACTCACTTTTTGTTAGATAAACTTTTTTTCCTTACTCCCTAGCCTGTTCTGTGTCAAAAATTACTCTGATCTTCCACAGTTGAAAGTCTGCTGCATATAGTAGCTCAAATCTCAACTGCCTCTCGACATTCCCTCATTGCTGGGATAAATATGGCAATATTCTGCCTGGTGTACAGTGAATAATCAATTTCTCAAAACACTCTGCTATCTGCAGTTTTTAATACTTTGCCCTTCAGTCATAACTTTTATCAGGATCAACTCTTTCTGCTGGTACAATTGCATCTTTACAAATATAAGTCTTGGCGACTCTCTTGTGGCTAGATTTGGATTATATACTCAATGAACCCTTTCAATTAACACATTCTGCTGTGGATCACCAGTCCAGTTGCTTAACTTGTGTTTTCATAAAATTAATACAACCTGTTCGTTTAGAGTTTCTGTGGAATAGCAAAAAAATTCAGGGTTTCTCTGCATGCTATCTTCTAACTCTTCTATTTTTTAACAGTTCATCTTGAGAAATCTCATTCAGACAGGTTTTTCTTCTTGTCACCCTCTGAGTTCAGACAGGTTTTTCTTCTTGTCACCCTCTGAGTTTTGCAGTTTATCAGTTAATCTCAATGGCTAGTTAAAGCTGCTTCTATTTTTTCCAGCCTTTTGTTGTTTGAATTGGTATATCCCTTCAGTGATTCATTTATTTTAATCACCACTAAGTACATTTGATTTACATTTTCCTCTAAATTACTGGAAGCCACATCTTGAACCAAAGCTGAAGCTTGAACTACTTTTTTGTTAAACAGCTGTAGAATCCTTTCCAGACAGTTTTCTCTTCACCTTTTCTGGATGATTTTCTTTCAGTTTTTCCAAATTTCTTCTTTGCTGGCATCTATGCAGTATAGTCACTAGCCAGTAACTGAGTTTTACCAAAACATTTTCAATGACACTCGCTTTTATCATTTTCTGTTTTCATGCTGGGAGATCTGAAGTTATCCTATTGATCACTGGGCAAGCCATCTTGGAAGTCCCCTTTAGGGATTAATGTTATACAGGCTCTGCAGGCTACTGGCAATACCCTGGGATCAGAAGGGATTCTTGTCAAATTATGGAGAATGATGGGGGAGTCAAGTAGATGATATTATGGCTTCTCTCTTTAATGAGGTTATATAAACCCCCATCCCCCACCCCAACACAAGTCTTGGAAACAGATCATAATAATAATTTTTGTCATCGCCAAAAAAGTGAAGGACTCTCAACTGCCATCCTTATACAAGTCGATATCAGTTTTGAACCATGAATACAAATTCTTTCTTTATGGATATCCTCAAACAGTTTATTCAAGTTTATCCTCAATCTGACAAGACTGGAGCAAGCTGGATTTGTGGATGGCCAACAGAGATTTGACAACATAACACAAATGGCCATTCTCGTTAAAGGTACCGATGACCCAATGAAACCACTTGTGCACCTCAGCCTAGATGCTGAAAAGACATTTGATTAGGTTGTTTGGGCATTCCAGCATGGAGATCTGCTTCAATATGGAATGCTTAAAAGTTATTGTTAATGTGTATTAAGATCCCAAAACCAAGGTTACAGCATATAAGCTTGTCAGAGTCCTTACACATTTTCCTTGCACATTTTCTCCCTTACTTTGCACTCTACCTAAAGCCTCATATAGAAAGGATAAGAAGCTTAGGCCTGGCAGGCTATGATTTAGACCAGTAAAAAGAAAATCTCATCATGCATAAAGCAGATGACAATATGTTCTCACTGGCAGGCACAGAATGCAACTTCACTCAACTGTTTAATATATTTTCTGATTTTTGGAAAATACTCTAGGTACAAACCAATCAGACATAAACAAAGACTGTGACAATTATCACTCTCTCTCATGAGCTTAGAAAATCATTTCTCTTTTTCATTACATAAATTATAATATACCTTTGGGTCTGGATCAGGTCTGCATATGAAAGTTCTCTTCACAAAAACTGTCAGCCAGTACTTGAGCATGATCGGGGGATGAACTGGCTCACTAGAAGTAAATTCCCCTGTTGCTGGACCAGAAAAGATATGTCGTTAAATATTATATTCTTCCTCTAAATGCCACACACATCATAATCATTTCCTGGATCCCCTCTTACACAATTTAACAGGAAACTGACAAACATTATCAGGGACTTCCCTCCAAGGGGCTAAACAACCTAGTATGACTTGAAGGAAGCTCCATGTTCCAGTACATCAGGCAGGCCTACGAGTCCCTGACCCAACTCTATACAACTTATCAGTACACTTTAAACTGCTATAACTTCTGCAGGTTCAGGATTACAACTTCAACTGGATGCAGGTAGTAATGAACCAATATTGTTACAGGTAAGGGAGTCATTTTAGCTTGGTTTCAGGGAACACTGTCTTTTCCTTTGCTTCCAGCAATGAAAACTCTTCATAGGAGAAACATTTTACATACAACAGAATTTCAGACATGGAGTAGATCACTGTCATGCAGTCTAAAGAGCTGGCTTGAGACAGAAACGGAGATTAGGTATTGGATCAGATCTGGTAAGGCAACACCTGGATGTCATGTAAAAGACCAAAGAAACCTTTGGTCTGGCAGATAGACTTCAGTCCACTTGTCTTCTAGAAATTACAGGGAAACACCAAATAGTATGTCAGGGGCCTGCCACACAACCCAAACTAGTCAGACATTTGCTACAGGTTAGGGACACCTCATTAATAAGCAGTAAAGTGATGGGTACAGACCCTATGGTGCTGACAGAACTGAACAGACACGTAATAACAGGGCCAGAGCAATTATGACAAGGGAACTGAAAAAGTACAGTTGTGTACCTACCATAAATGTAGATGTTCGAGTGTATTCACTGTTGCAGGCATTACACTCGGGTTATCCTGCTGGCAGGCAATCCGCAGTCGGCCTGAGCTCCAAAGTCTTGGTCCGGCATCGGTTGCTGTCGCCTCTTCCCTGACGTCAGTGTGCCAGGGGTATAAAAGCTGCAACCGATGCCATTTTCTTCAGTTTTACTTGCCCCAGATGTCAGGTGCCCCCAGATAGGAAGGCTGAAAAGATAAAAATATGCCAAAAAATGCATATGTTATTATAAACAGTTCCTTTATCTACAAGCAAATACACCACGTAGGTTGTATAGAGTTGAGAAGTACAGAAAAGTCCCAGCAAAGAGAAGGGGGATGGTGGGTGTGTAACCTGGACAGCAACAGTGAATACGCTCGAACATCTACATTTATAGTAGGTACACAACTGTACTATGTTCATTGTGTTTCACTGTTGCAGTCATTACACTTGGGTAGAATCCCAAAGCTGAGATTGGGTGGCTGGGTCTAAATTGGATTTGGCGAGGCTAACAAGCCCTGCAGAACTGCAGTGGCAAAGCCTGCTCTGGATTTAGAGTAGAGAGGTAAGTGGTAGTGCTTGGTGAAAGTGCGCACTGAGCTCCAGGTTGCAGCTTCTAAAATGTCTTTGGTTGGTACTCCTCTGAGGAAAGCTGCTGAAGTGGCTGCTGCTCTGGTAGAAAGAGGCCTAATGCCCTTAGGCACTGTTTTGCCATGTTGTGCATAACAGAAGCGGATGCAGTGTCCTATCCATTTGGAGACTGTCTGCTTTGTAATAGGCTTTCCTTGTGATCCTGCAGCATATGCTACAAACAGTTGCTCAGTTTTTCTGAAAGCTTTTGTTTTGTCCAAGTAGAATCGTAGCTGTCTGTGTATATCCAAAGCATGCAGAAGTTTTTCCCCTTTATTCTGGGGATTTGGGTAGAAAGTGGGCAAATGAATGGTTTGGTTTAAGGCCACATTGGAGACCACTTTTGGCATGAATGTTGGGTTTGTCCTAAGAGAAACCCTGTCTTGATGAAAAATGAGGAAAGGTTCCACAGCCATCAATGCCTGTAACTCTGAGACACTTCTTGCTGAAGTTACTGCTAGGAGCAGAGCAGTTTTCCATGACAAGAATTTTAGATCTGCTGTGCTGGCTGGTTCAAATGGGGGCAGTGTGAGTTTTTCCAAAACAAAATTTGGGGTCATATTTTTTGCCCCTCTGAGGTACTGTCGTAGTACAGGATGTGACAAAATAGGAGGATCCGTATTGTAATGAGCTGAAATGGCAGAGGCAAGGATTTTAATAGATGAGAAAGATAGGCCTTTGTCCAACATCTCAGTTAGGTATTGCAAAATCTGAGGAATATTAGGGACAAGTGGTTCGAGTCCTTGTGCCTGGTTCCAAGCACAGAATCTCTTTCATTTTTCTGCACAAGATTTCCTAGTGCTGGGCCTCCTGGCTTCTAAAATAACATCCATAACAGCTTTAGAGAGAGGTGCAGTCTGAGTGGCTACATTAACTGCCATGCTGCCAGGTTTAAGGTTCTGAGTTGGCTGTGCAGAATCTGATTGTTTTGTTGTGTCAGAAAATGAGAAATTTGAGGTAGAGGCCAAGGTGGGCCCTGAAACAAACTCTTTAGGATTGGGTACCAGTGCTGGCGTGGCCAGTCTGGTGCAATCATGATAATTTTTGGCCTTTCTTGTCTGACGTTTAGTCTTGTCTGACGTTTAGTAGCACGTTGGTGAGAAGAAGCATCGGAGGGAAGGCATAGACTGTCAGGCCTTTCCAGCTGAATGATAGAGCATCCACTTTCCATGCTTGAGAGTGATATATTCTTGTGCAAAATTTCTGTATTTGGTAATTGTGAGGGGAGGAAAAAAAGATTTATGTCTGGGCGTCCCCATTTCCTTTTTATCATACTGAACACTTGTGGATTTAGTTAACATTCGTGAGGATCCATGAGATTTCTGCTTAGCTCTTCTGCCAGTGTATTTTTTGTTCCTGGCAGGAATTGTGCTTGCAGATGTACTTGGTAGGTCAGTGCTGTGTTCCACAAAGTCATGGCTTGTCTGCATAGGGGGTAGGAATGTGTGCCCCCTTGCTTATGCACCACATAACTGTGGTATTGTCCGTCTTTATTAATAGTTGTCCTGGATGTATTAGGTCCTTGAAGGCTGTCAGGGCATTCTGTACAGCTAGCATCTCTTTTTGATTGATGTGAAGATGCATTTGTTCCCTGGGCCATGTGCCCTGTATAAATTTCTTTGCCATATGTGCTCCCCAGGCATAATCCAATGCATCCGTTGTTATTGTCTGCTTGGCTGTAGGTAAGGTGAAAGGCTGTCCCTTGTTGTGGTGAGAGGCCTGGGACCACCATCGAAACTCCTGCTGCAGGCAGGGAATTAAAGTTATGACTGTCTCCAGGCTGACAATGCTGAGTCCAAACACTTTTTAGATACCACTGTAGTTTCCTCATATGCAGTTTTGCATATGGAATTAGTAGAATGCAGGATGCCATGAAGCCCAGGGCCTGCAGAATTTTTCTTGCAGGGAGCTGGGTTTTTGTTGCCATCATTTGAAAGTAATGAGTCAGTTGCCTTTGTTTGTCTGGCGTGAGAGAAGTCATGTGGGTAGTTGTATTTAAGCTTGCACACAGGAATATTATCTCGAGAGGGCACTAGTTCTGATTTCTTCTTGTTTACTGTGTACCCTAGGCAAATTAGCAATCTTTTTACAAACACCAGGTGCTTTAGAAGAGTGTCCTTGCTCTCTGCTTGAATAAGGCAGTCGTCCAAGTAGGGATATATTTGAATTCCTTTTTGTCTGCAAAATGCAATTACTGGTGCCAGGCACTTTGTGAAGTCCCTTGGCGCAGTAGATAAGCCAAAGGGCAGTGCAGAGAATTGGTAATGCACTGAGCCTGCTATGAATCTGAGGTATCTTCTGCAAGATTGTCTGATTGGGACATGCAGGTATGCCTCCTTGAGATCCAAAGTAACTAGGCCAGGCCTCCTTGCCCAGCATGGGCAGAAGTTGTTGTAGTGTTAACATTTTGAATTTTGGAACATCCAGGAAAGTATTTAGGATTGACAGGTCTAGTATTCGTCTCCAGGATTTGTCTTTTCTGGGTACTACGAAAAGTCCTGAGTAAAATCCTTGTCCTTGTTCTTGTTGTGGAACTTTTTGAATAGCTCCCATGTCCATAACAGCAGCAATCTGCTGTTGTGCCTCTGCCCATTGGTTTTGTGGCAGGTCTGGCATACCTTTTGATTTTGGAAGGGTGTGGAAGTGGAACCTGTAACCCTGAGAAACAATATTCAGCTTCCATTGGTCCTGGGTGATCATGTGCCAATTTTTTGAGAAAAGTGCTAGCTTTCCCCTAGGGGTGCTGTGAACAGGTAAGAGCTTGGCATTTGCAGAGGGAAGTCAATGTGACCGTTTTCCTATAAGGTTGTGATTTGTCTTCTCCTCCTTTGGGGGCTGAAGCACCCCATTGTTTAGGTCTGTAGGAGCCTTGGGGCTGAGATCTGCCTCTTGGGCATCTGTATCTGCCTCTTTGTGGCCTGTCTGCCACTGGAAAAGACCAATTTTTTGAAGGCCATTTTCTGCTAAATCTAGGTGGTTGAACCTAAGAAATCTTTCACTGTCTGCATAGACTTTGCTTTATCCTCCATTTTCTTTAACACCAAACAAAGTATCATGGTGTAAAGGAGCATCCAATAATTTTACTTTAACATGGTCAGGTAAACTTTGTTCTTTCAACCAAGCATGTCTTCGAATAACAGAGCCTGTAAATGCGGCTCTACAAGAAGTCTCTAATGAATCAAAACCACATTGCAGAGTATGCTTTCCCACTTGTTCAATTGCATGCAATAAAGCCCGCATTTCTTTACTGTCTGGACTTTCTGTATTTGAAACCATTTTCTGCTTTAACAATGTCATAAGATGCTGTTGATATTTGAGCATGTGAAACTGACAGTTTAAAGCTCCTACAGCTAAAGTAGCAGAAGTGTACACTCCCCCCCCCCCCCCATCTGTCCAGAGCTCTGCAATCCCTATCTGAGGGGACAGGATTTTTAGCAGTGGAAACCTTAACCCCTTTAGGATCCTGAGAAATTGTTTCTGGGTCTGCAGCGGGGTTTTTGTAAAGAAATTTATGAGAGTCAGGGACCCTGTAGTACCTGTCTGGCTTGACTGGTGCAGGTGGTAAAGAATCAGGAGACAGACTGGATTCAGAGAAATTATCATCTACAATATCAAGCACAGGGGGGATAGCCAGGGGCCTGTGCTGAGGCAATAAAAGAAAATCTCTGAGCCTTTTCTTGGATTCTGAATAATCCTGGCTCTCCCAATGGAAATGCTCCCTCATGGTGTGCAGGGTTTCCCCAAAAGAATAATCCTCACGCGGAGAGGCTGAAGGAATGGACTCTTCTGCATCAGAGTCCGCACAGGGAGGGAGAGAATATCCCTGATCAGAAGATGAATCAGAGGAAATGGAAACCTGATCAGAGGAATCATAATCAGTGTCTTGCCTAGGCCTTTTGTCAGGAGGGGGATGGGAACCCGATTAAAGTAATAAGGTCTTCGGCCATTTTAAGCATCTGTTTCTTTGGCATGGATGACTGTTCTGGAGAATGCTGTACTTGTTACCTTGTCTTTAATGGAGTTTTTGACTTTGCCTTTGCTGCTGTAGTAGCCCTAATTGTAAGCTGTGAAGGTCTGAAAACACTCTCAGAAGCCGATGCCTGCTCAGCGGCTCTGGACCCATCTGAGGGAATAGTTTCCGTAGGCCCAATACCTTGAGTTTCCACAGGCCTCAGTGTCTCCACTTGGCTGTTGGTTACGGCCTGTGGCTCTGAGGTAGCGGGCGTCAGGGGCTGCAAAAGCGCCTCACTGAGAACCAGCGACTGGCCTAGAAGAGGCTTCGTCGCCGGTTTTGGACCTCGGATGCCTTTCTTTTTCTTCGTCTTTGTGTTTTTTATAGATTCTGGTCGTCGGTTGTTCCGACGGCATTATATAATTAAACCTTCGTCCAAAATAATGTAAAGCAAAATCAAACCGATGTTTAATAGTGCGTTTATTGAATGTAGCACAAAACCGACAACTAGTAACGTCGTGGTCAGGGCCTAGGCAAGGAATACAGTAAGAATGAAAGTCCTTCTGAGGTATTTGCTTCCCACAAGAAATACAATTATTAACTTTTACTGACATCAGTCTGGAGCAAGAAAAAGTTTCCCCAACGGTGTACTTAGCTTTATTGAAGACTTTGGTTCTGAAACTCAATTTTGAAAATCTCAGAAGTCTGCCGGCAGGCACTTGCGAACTGCTTTTGCTTCGGGCACCGCGAGGCAAGAAAGACTGGAGAAAATGGCGTCTGTTGCAACATTTATACCCCTGACGCACTGACGTCAGGGAAGAGGCAACAGCAACTGACGCCGGACCAAGACTTTGGAACTCAGGTCGTCTGCCAGCAGGATAACCCGAGTGTAATGACTACAACAGTGAAACACGGATGAACATCTGACATTCCAATGGAACACACAAGCAAAATATGCTTATTCTTGAGATATTCCACTAGACCTTGAAAGTTCAGAATTTTCACCTGACAGTGTTTGCACAAATATTTATATGCCCCACTAAAATGTCTTCTATCTACTCACAGCTTCATAGATCCTGCTGGAGGTATAGTGATATAAACTACAACTTGGATCCATACCTTTTGGAGATGCAATACACTGCAGGATGGTAAACAGAAATTTTATAGGTTACCTGATGCTTTTTTCAGCATACTGTTTAGTTTTTTAACTTCACCCTTTTCTACTAGTATATGACCAGGCTCTCCAACTATCTTTTCAACAGCAGCAGCTATTTTATGTTTGACATTAGTAGTTAAGAAAATAATTTAATACCTCTGGAAAACTGACAGAGCACCAAGCTTGGAAAAATTCAAGGAGCTCAAAAAAGATAAATGACGCAGAGAATCTAAGTTTAACAGGAACAGTAGAGGGGAAGCATAATTTAAAAAGGGAGTAAAGTGAAACTAATATATAGATAAGTATAGATTGCATACACTACAGGGTTAACCAAAATCATCATTTCAATCTTTACATTGCTACTTTTACCCGACTTGAAACTGGTAGTTATTGAAAGGATGTACAGATGCACCGAGTGTAACCACCACATCTGAGTTAAATTATTTTGTAATAAGTATATGTAGGGGAGTAATTATTAGCTAACTGGTGGTTGCCATGGGGGGAGTTTTCTTTGAAATCACAACATATGTTGATTGTATTAAATTAACTGTGGTTTGTAAGTGGATTTTTTTTGCTTGCAAATAAAGTGTGTTCATAAAAAATGCAGACTGAATTAGACCAGACCTGGAGCTAGAGGTGAAAAATGCCTTGAAGCTGCCAAGAGAATGAAGCAGCTTGAGGTATAAAGGTAGTGGAGAGGAGACAAAACATGAAGTGTAATAAAAAGAAGTGAGACTGCAGGAAAAAGGACTTTCCACCCCTTTCCAAATGCATCTGAGTCGGAGGAGTGAAAACTCAAAACCTAGAAACCAAAGTCAGTACTATCATATTTCCCCAGTATGAATGAAGGGATTCATCCATTTGAACACTTGGATATCAAACACCAGATTAAACAGGGGCAACAAGCAAGACAACACATGCTTTGTACAAAATGTCTGACTTTGTTTGGACTATTGCAAAGTTACTAGTGTTCTGTTTTAATCATACACACGATACCTAGAGAAAGATAAATATTAGGAGAACACAGGAAAACTGCAGAAGAGTATGCTACTGAGTTCACTGCAGAAACAAGTACTTAAACAACTGAGTATATTAACTGAAGTTACTACTTTTAAAATGCTGGGAGAGTTTATGACAAGGAAGCAAAAACTCAATAGTTGCTCAAGAATATTAGAATTTGCCTAACATGCTGAGAATGTACCTCAGCTGAAGATATGGATAAAGGTGTGACCTTTTTAGTAAGCAGGGCTCAACTGCATAACAGGATGCAACCAGCACTATATGAGTACAAAGAAAATCATGGTGGGAGGAGCAGTCTAAACAATCACAGCACATTCCAGTAAAAAAGACATACCACTGCTTCCAATACACACCAAAAAACACGCATAAATACACAAAAACATACTCGGAGGCTCTAAATAAAAATCTGCAAAAGTAACAGAGACCTCCAAAGCAGACATCCAAGTAACCTCCACCCCCCCCCCCCAAACACAAACCATGAAACACATACTTCACAAAACCAGTGTGCCACACAATCACAACCCTTAAGGCAAAATAACATACCCAACACACTGGTAATAGGTGATTTTATAGTCAGGCACACTGACGTCCCACTCACTAGGCTGAACAAGGAGAAAGTTGCTGTTAGCTGCCTGTCGGGTGCCAGGATCAGCCACATAACACAAGCACTCAGGTCACTCCAGAACAAGTACAAATATGACTCTGTCATTGTCCATGTTGGTGTGAATGACCTGAGTTGTACCTCCCTGGACTACATGAAAAGAGACATGGAGGAGCTCTCTGATCACGTAGCCCAGGCCGGTATGACCCTGACCCCGAGTAGCATCCTGCCCTCACCAAGAATGATACCACGGTATAGAGAAAAAAATTATTTCAACAATTGGCTAAGCTTCTGGTGTCATTCAAAGGGGATCCAGTGTCTGTCAGCCTGGGATGACATGCTCGACAAGCCACGCTGCTTCGCTAGAGACGGCTTGCACCTGACACCCTTAGGCTTTCGAATACTGGCCAAGGCTCTTTCCACCCCCATAGTGCCTTTTTTAGGCAAGGCTCAAAAGACAAACCCTCCGCCATAAATAGCACAAGTAACAAAAAACTGAGGGTAATGCTACTCAATGCCAGAAGTCTAAACCTCAAAATGCAGGCACTCCTCAGTATGGAGAAAAATCAATGTATGTGCAGTAACAGAAATCTGGTTTAAGGCTCCAGAGAGCACCCCAGCACTACCAGGCTACACCTCATACCATACATTTCGGCCACAAAATCCGGACCGAAATACAAAAGGCGGGGGAGCATCCATATTCATCAAGGATACCCATACCTCCAGGTTAGTGGCACAGCACGATGCTTCAGAGATCATCCAAGTGCAACTAATAATGGGCAAAACTGCTATTCAAATTATAGCTTGCTACAGATCACCCACCATGTCCCAGGACCCCCACTCTGCATTCCTGGAAACACTGGGAAACATAAAGGTCCTACCAAACACCCTGATATTGGGTGATTTCAATTACCAAAACATTAACTGGGAGAACTACTCAAGTACAAATTCCCTTGCCCAACATTTCCTAGAATTTATAAACTCAAATGCCCTGGATCAACTGTTCAACACCCCCACCAGAGGTGACAACATATTGGACCTGGTCATCGTCAACATGAGCGACCGGTGTTCTACACCGGATGTCAACCCCTCGCTGGTTAGATCTGACCATAAACTAATCACTCTGGATATCCACATTCCGCCACCACCACCGGTCAAAGAAACCACCGTGAAAAACTTTTCAAAAGTAAACTTCACATTACTAAAGACCGAGGTGGGAAGTTTCAAAGCCCCCATGCTACAGCATAACGTTGTTGAAGCTGCAAAATCCTTTACTAATGCCCTCTATGGGCACCTACAAGAATGCATGGATCATGCTATCCCAAACAAAACCAAGACTCACTCCTCCAAGAAAAGGAAACCAGTCTAGTGGACCCCTGCCATAAACAAGCTATACAATAGGAGGAAACTAGTACAGAAAAGAGTAAAATCCCAAGAAGGGAAGACATCTCTGATCAGTATTCAGTAAGAAACTACGTTCCCTCATAAAATCATCCAAGGCTAGCGTCGAAAGAAAAATTGCCATGGACTCCAAAGATAACCACAAGGCATTCTTTAGCTATGTCAAGAATCTAAGTGGCAATTCTCAGATCTGCTCGGAGTTGGTGCAGAATGGCACAAAATACACTGAACCGACCGATATAGCTAACATCCTGGCAGACAGGTTCAGTGCAGACTTCACCTTCCTCTCACCCCCAAAATGGCTCATAACTATACCAGAAGAATGTAGTGCACCCGAAATCACAGACACTCGGGTTAAAACAGCCCTCTCCAAAGCCAAAAACACAGCATCAATGGGACCGGGCGGTGTACCGGACCTGCGTCCTACACGAGCTCAAAGATCAACTAACCCCTCACTTAAACACACTGTTTAAACTCAGCCTCTCCACAGGCTACATGCCCACAGAGTAGCGCATAGCAACGGTTATTCCACTCCACAAAGGTGGAGCCACAACAGACCCCAGGAACTATCACCCTATAAGCCTGACTAGCTTGGTCTACAAAGCTATGGAGTGCATCATCATGGATCTCATTAACAGAAACATTGGAAACCTTCAAACACTGGACCCTACCTAGTTCAGCTTTGTTAACGGCAGATCATGCCTCCTAAATCTGGTGGACTTCTTTGAGACAGTTACCAAGGCTATAGACGAGGTCCACACAGCCTACCTAGACCTTGCAAAAGTCTTCGACACCATTCCCCACTCAGGTATTACAGACAAGCTCACCAGCCTGAACATAAACCCCTACGTCATGAGACAGGTTGCCAACTGGCTCACTGACAGAACCCACATGGTAAGAGTTGCGGGAGCTAGGTCCAACTCTAAACCGGTTACAAGTGGCATCCCCAGGACTCAGTCCTAGGATCCCTCCTGTTCGGCATATACTTCTCAGCGGTACAGGCAAGCACAGGAGGACTATGGCTGACCAAGTTTGCAGATGACTGCAAACTAGGGGCTATAACTGACTCTCTGGCTGACACAGACATCCTCAGGATCTGGGGACCCAAGTAGATAGTAACCTCTCCTTTGATAATCACATTGCCAAAGTGGTTAAAAAATCCTTCTATGTGGCCCACCTAATCACAAAAGGGTTTGCATCCAGATAGAAAGAGGTCATTGGGCCCCTCTATGCATCACTCATCAGACCCATCATAGAGTACAATGCCCCATTTGGGATGTACCTTACAAGACACCTGCAACAACTGGAAAGACCACAGAAGTACCTCACCAAGAGGATCACTGGCCTCAAACAGATGCCCTATGCAGCTCAACTGAAGAAACTCCAGCTGTACTCAGTTGCATACTGCCTACTCAGAGGTGATCTCTGCCTGACATACAAGGCCATGTCCAACCCAGAATTGAAGGACATGCTCCACCTAAAGAAAACCATATCCCCTCGAGCCACACGCTCTAGGGATCTAAACCTCACCACAACAATAAATAGGATGTGCTGGGGGGAGAAATTTCTGTCGCAGAGACTTCCCATGCTCTGGAACAAGATTCCAATCTACATTAGGCAAAGCTCCTCGCTAACCCTCTTCAACAGAAACCTTGACAAGTGGATGGGAAACAAAGTTTACCCCAGGGATCACTTCAACGGCTCTGCTGGACAGAGGCAAAGGGAACTAATCTAAGGGGGTGACGAAAGCCAACACATTCCGGCTAGGCTTATAAATGCTTTCGGGCAGACAGCTTAGTACCTACCTATGAACCTATGGGGCTGAATGCTTCCAATGTATATAAGAAAGTCACATATAACACATACGTCCACAACAGAGTTGGAGAAGAATACCTGTGACATCCCTCCTTGGGCCAGTGATCAAGCAGCCTCAGTCCTCACCACTGACACTGGTGGGGAATGTTCACGGTCAGAAAAATAGAGACAGTATTTTCAGATGCAGCCTTCTGCACCAAGTACAATGTCCCTTAAGAGCACACAGGAAATGCACACTTCAGTCCTGTGGTTGGGCTTTCTCTCCAGGCCCCAAATAAGACTCCCTACTGACAACTACAAAGCTGAGCCCTTAGCTGCCTGTTCCAAGCCATGTCCTCTAACATCCTGTCTGTGAAATCAGTGCTCTCAGTGTCCCTGCTCAAAGTAGCAGTCACACACACACACACACACACACACACACACACACACACACACACCTGGGAAAGTCTGGCACAGTCTTACTCTGCCACCTCCACCCACACTATAAGGTACATCTGTTGCCACCAGCACACCTGAAGCCAGCTACTTTAAGGCTCTTACTAGGGTACCCAATTACACTTATTAAAATTAATACTTATACAAATGGTAATGCTTAACCAAGCAGCAAGATTTTCAAGAATGTAGAGCCACAGTGCCACTAAATAAATGCAAGTACTCTCAACAGTTAAATAGTTTCTAAAAGACCACCACAATGAAAGGTTTAAATATATTTAATAATAAATAATTAAAACAAACATGAAAATACTGAGTATCTATTTACAACAAACACCAGCATTTCAATTACAGGAAATATCAAAAAAAAACACAAATGGAAAGACTCAGACAGAGAAAAAGCTACATTCAGCTAATCTCACTATATTTTTCTAAATGACTGAATAATTACTGTTCCCTAGTTAGTTACTAAAGCAAGACAAGACAGGCATGGATAAGTGTCTTGTCAGGTCCAAAAAAACAGAGTGCACACCTCACATCTCTCACTAGTACTCAAATACAATTTCAGTGCTGGCTCCAGAATGTCATCACATCTGGTCACCTGACTCTGTGGTCCCACACTACACTCTCACTAGAAAATGAGTCAGAATCTGGCACTAATGTGTCACAATACCCAGACAGAACTTTAGCTAAGATTTATTACAACACCTAGAAAATGTAAAGCATTTCCAGTACTTCCACCCTTCCTGGAGAAACTAAGCAGCTATTCTCTGGCATCCCAAGGTAGCAATTAGTTCACCACTAAGGACAATATAGCGGGACCCCAGTCCAGGCTTTTCAAAGACATTGCGTCTCTGACTGCATTCAGACCTGTGAAATAAAATATTTATGGCTTACACCAAGTCATTTAATTTCAGGCTATATTTCTTAAGGTTAACTGGGCTAAGCTTAACCCCTTCCATTCTAGTATCCTCTATTAAAATATATACATTTCATCAGTTACAACAATACAGTCTGACATACATGCATATTTCTTTTCTGTCCAGCAGGACCCACTGTTGATACATTTTTAACACAAGCAGCTGTATACATTGGTTTGATATTCAAATGACATATAATTCTTTACAAAACTCCAGCTAACTATGCTGGCATATGTCACTCATGCACTGCCCTACTCTCCCTGGTGCAGCTAGCACTACCTCATATCACAATACCCATGGAAGAGAGCTAACAAAAGATAGCAACATAGTAGCTGTGGCCTGTCTTAAACTGTAGCTGCTACAAATTACCACATGGGACTGCACACTAATCCTTGTAGAGGGTAAAAAGACTATTGCCAAGAGGGATACAATAAATATTAGGTCACTGGGCAGGAAGACAAAGTGGCTGGCAGTGTTGGGGGATATCTCAGCAGATATTCTGATAAGAAATTACTATGATGATACAGCACATTACAAGTAGCCAGGAAAGAAGACAAGCATGTGGGGAAGGCAGTGGGGGAGGGGTGTGAGATACTCAGCCAGCACCCATACCTCCAAAAGAACCTGCTGATAAGGCTACTTTAGTTAAAATGTTAAGACAGTAGCAAAAAGACTAAATCAAAACCACAGCTACTCAAAGGTACTCAACAGTCTCTGGAAGGGGCTAATTTGGGGGGGAAGAAACGGCTGACAGCAGTAAGCCTAAATGTCAGGCCACAGTTGTCTAAAGGTACTAGACTCCCTTTGACAGAGGAACTGAGATGATTGTGAAGACAGATTTGCAATAGGTCCAACTCTCAGATCCCACATTACAAAACCTGAGGTAGGCAGCCAAGGAGGATTACTACTCTCACAGGCAGGGGAAGTCTACATATTGTCAGCAAGGGCCGACTGCATATAGGATAGACGCCTGATAGGAGGCTAAATGGAGTCTCTACCATCAGGAACATCAGAAACTACCATGATATTCCATTTTTGGCCAACTATGCATAAATCATACAAAAAAGAAAAAAAAGAGTCTTATGCAAAACCTTTATCGGATAAGTACTGGAAAAGAAATAAGATACTGTAAGATGTATGAGCAGTGCTAAATGGTTGGCAAAGCAGAAGACAAAGTTAAGGCTGCCTTGGTGCCTCTGCCGTTTAATGGAAAAAAATAACTTCAGAGGATAACCATGGATACAGTGGGACCTCTTAGTACCCAAGTATCACTGATAAGAGTTATATCTAGGTGTGGAAGATTGTGCTGCTAGGTACATTTGACACAGTGGCTTTGTCCTCTACCAGGACAAAAAAAGGCAAAAAAAGCTCTGCTACAAATTTTCAGTAGGTCAGTTACCCAGGAAATGCTGACTGACAGAGGGACTAACTTTCTGTAAGACATGAAGACTTGTCTGAAAAGTATTTAAAAACTCCCCCCACCATCCACAAAAAATGATTTGGTGGACAGGTTTAGTTCTACTCATATACCTAACTGCCCCATCTCCTTTAAGCACACAGGAAGATATCTCAAGAACCCAAAGTTTTTTCTCCATTTGGAGCTACTTTAGTCCCACAGGGTGAGGAAGGGACCCCAGACTGTTAGGAATGGGAGGCTGAATGCAACTCTCAAAAGATGTCCATTGAGAAGTATATGCTAAATTACACTACTAAACTTCAGACGTTCAAAGGCTGGCACAGCAGCACCTAACATAAGCACAACAGCAGCAAAGTGTTTGTTATGACTGGACAACAGCAGCCCGAGAATATACTGCTGAACAAAAAGAAATGTTGTTTACTCCTGTTTGGCAAAATAAACTGCATGCAGCATGGGCGGGACCTTTCAACTGCTGTCACAAATGCAAGTGATGTTAATTACATGGCTGACATGCCAGGCAGGAAACAGCAACATAAACATTAACATTATAGACGGTCACTGGTACTCAGCGTCTGTGGGTTACAGGAGAAATAAGAAGTTGAGCTTGTGGTAGACCTTTTCAATGAATTTCAGTCTGAAACTAGTGTATGAGACAGTGCTGTCACAGCAGCTATATCCTCTTATCCAGGTTTGGAAAATCCAATCAGTACTACAAGAACTTGGGGACATGATCACTGATAAGACAGTGGATATCCAAATGATGGCACACCATAAGGACATACAGACCCCCAAAAAACAATCAAAACAGGCTGCTTACAGGGTGCCAGAGCAAAACAAGTAAGCAAGCTGTTTGAGAGGAACTGCTGGAGATGGTGCAGCTATGCACCATCAAGGAATCCTACAGTCCTTGGACCTCACTAATACTGTTGGTGCAAAAGACAAGATCACCAGGTTCTATGCAAACTACAGAAGACAAAGCAGTCATACAGAATCAGATGTTTGACCATACCCAAAACAGATGATGTTTTAGTTCAGCTAGGAATATGACCATCAATGACCTGACTAAAGGCTGGTCACATGTATGTATGACACCCATAGCAAGAGAATGGTCAGCTTTTTTTATTCCACTTGGGTTGCACGAATTCACAAAAAAATGCCCTTTGGAATGAAAAATGCTCCAGCAACTTTCCAGAGACTTGTATGTAGATCATTTTCTGTCTCAATCTACAGACTTGCTCACATAAATGACACTGCTTCCTATAACCAATCTTGGGATGAGCATGTTTAACAAGTCATGGAGGTAGGCCCTAAGCAAAATAAAAGGGAGAGAGTTAGCCACTAAGGTAAACAAATGTCAAGTAGGAATGGCAGAACTACCTTAATCTTGGGCATCAGGTGAGTGGTATCAAGATTTGTCCAGATTCTGCCAAGGCAGAAGCTATGCAGACATGGCCAAAATGAGGTAAGGGTATTCCTGGGAATTAAAGAGTATTATAGAAAATTTGCCACTTGTTAGAACACCATAGCAAGTACTGTTATAGACCATATGTAAAAGAAAGTACAGTTGTGTACACTTACCATAAATGTAGATGTTCGACTATTCACTATTGCAGTCATCACCTGTGGGTTATCCTTGCTGTGGTAGCCCTCGGCCGGCCCGAATACCAGAGTCAATGTTTTTGTGCGCCGGCTGCTGTCATCAGTACTATAAAGCAAGGCAGCCGCCACCATTACATCAGTCTTTCTTGCCCTAACCCATCAGAAGCACAAGGGAAAAGAAAGTAGTGGTTCTGGTGGTCAAGAGCCAAAGGATGAGAGAAGAGGGGTGGGTCTGAATCATAATGGGCAGAGATGGCAGAGGCATGGATTTTAATAGAGGAGAAGGAGAGGCCACTATTGAGCAACTCTGCTAAGTAATCCAGGATGAGGGGGATGGAAGGTTGTAGGAACTGCCCCCTTTAGATGGTTTCCAGGAGCATAATCTTTTCCATTTCCCTGCAAAAGATTTTCTTGTGCTGGGCCTTCTGGCCTCTGTGATGATGTCCAGGACCCTTTTGCTTAACAATGACTTCTTGCTAATTTTTAGTGTATGAGCCATGCCGAAAGTTTGAGTGTCTGTAGGTCTGGGTGCAGTACCTTCCCTCTCTCCTGGGTCAAGAGGTCTGACCTTAGGGAAGCAACTTCGGGGGCTGTGAGGTCAGACTGCGTAGTAAGGGGTACCAATGCTGTCTGGGCCAATCTGGAGCAATGAGGATAGCCTTTGGTCTCTCCTCTCTTATTTTGATCAGAACCTTGGGAATAAGGGGTAGAGGAGGGTATGCGTACACAAAGAGGGAGCTCTGGGGGAAGGTCAAGCATTCACCTTCCATTCTAGGAGGTGATACTCCCTGGTACAAAATTTGTGCAGCTGGTGGTTGAGGTGCAAGGCAAAGAGGTCCACCTCTGGGGCCCTCCACTCCTGGGTGATTTGCAGAAAGATTGTTTTACACTGCCAACATTTCTTTCTGGTTGATGTGCAAGTGAAGTTGCTGGGCATTCCAAAGGCCTTGGGTACACCTGCCTGCTAGGTGAGCGCCCCAAGCTGTCTGAGGCATCAGTGGTGATGGTCCGGCCGGAAGGGGGGAGGATGAAGGGAAGACCCTTGTTCATGGCACAGGCCTATGCCCATCAGAGAAATTTGCCCCTTATGCAAGGGATCAGAGGGAGAGTGGTCTCTAGGGACTGACAGTGCTGACACCAAAGGTTCTTTAAGTACCACTGAAGCTTTCTCATGTGAAGCCTGGCAAGAGGGATGAGAAGGATGCAAGATGCCATGTATCCCAGGGCTTACAGAAACTTCCTCGCAGTGAAGAGACTTCTGGAGGCCAGCTTGGTGAAGTATAGAGGCAGGAAGCTCTGCTTTTCTGGGGATAGGAAGGCCATAACAGTTGCTGTGTCTAGCACAGCTCCCAGGAAAACAATTTTCCTGGTGGGGTTTTGCTTTGATTTTTTTCTCGTTGATGGTGAACCCTACGGAATTTAGGAGTTTTTTGACAAAGAGAAGATCCTGGAGCAACTTTTCTTTGCTGTTTGCCTAAATGAGACAGTTGTCTAGGTAAGGGTAAATCTGTATATTTCTCTGTCTGCAGAATGCTATGGCCAGGGCCAAGCATTTGGTGAATACTCTGGGAGCAGTAGACAAGCCAAAGGGCAGTGCAGAGAACTGAAAGTGCTGATTGCCTGTTCTGAACTGCAGTAATTTTCTGCACGATCCCCTGATGGGTATGTGGAGGTAGGCATCTTTTAGGTCTAATGTCACCAGCCAGGCATTTGGTGTGAGCACAGGCAGGAGCTGCTGCAAGGTTAGCATTTTGAATCTGGGGACCACCAAGGAGGTGTTAAGTTTGGATAGATTCAGGATGGGGTGCCAAGTGCCCTCTTTTCTGGGTACAAGGATGAGTCTGGAGTAAAAACCTTTTCCTGTTTGATCCAGAGGGACAGGTTCTACTGCCTCCTAGGATATTAGTGTTTTTACCTGTTTTAATGCCTCTGCCCACTGGTTTGGGGGGAAGTCTGGGTACCCTCTTGGAATTGGGACTTCACTGAAGGAGAATATGTATCCCTGAGAAATGATTTTTAACACCCATTGGTCCTTGGTTATAGAGACCTTGTTGTCTTTGAAGAGGGTGAGCCTTCCTCCTAGTTTTAGATGATTGAAAGGAGGGCAGAGGGGGAAGGGAGAGTCGTGACCGCTTACCAGAGAAGCTTGGCTTAGAACTCCCTACCTTAGAGGCAGAAGTGGTCCACTGTTTGCTCTTTGCTGGCCCTGGGATAGGGGCCTGGATGTCCTATCCCTGTGGGGCTTGCTTTGGCCCTGTCTGCTGGGTGCAGGGAAGGCCTAGTGCTTAGAGGGGAAGTTCCTGCTGAATCTGGGTGGATGAACTTGAAAGAAATCTTTTATTGTTTGCATAGATTTTGCTTTGTCTTTCATCTTTTTAAGCACCTCTTCTGCTTTTTCCCCAAACAGGCGTTCCTTATCTAAGGGTGCATCAGTAAGTTTAGACATGACATGATCAGGGAGAGGTTGTCCCTTCAGCCATGCATGTCTTCTAATAACAGATCCTGTCACTGCTGCCCTGCTAGAGGCATTGTAAAGAGTGCTTGGCCACTTGACCAGCGGAGTGTAGTAATTCTGCCAGCTCTTTAGGGCTGGTACCGTCAAGAGAAGTAGCAGTCTTCTGTTTTAATTGTTCCAAAGTGTGTTGTTGATATTTTAACATATGGAACTGACAACTGAGTGCTCCGACAGCTAAGGTTGCAGAGGTGTATACTTTCTTACCCCATCTGTCCAGAGCTCTGGAATCTTTGTCAGAAGGGAGAGGATTCTTGGCAGAACTAGTCTTAGCTCTTTTGGGTCCCTGTGTAATGACCTCAGGGTCTGCAGCAGGGTTCCTGTACAGGTATGTGTGAGAATCTGGTACTCTGTAGTACCTGTCAGGTTTAGCTGGAGCAGGAGGCAGGGCATCAGGGGCTAAACTGGATACAAGGAAAACATCATCCACCACTTCTAGCATAGATGGGATGGCCAGGGGTCTGTGCTGGGGCAGGTACAGAAACTCTAAGTCATTTCTTTGACTGTGGGCAGTCCTGAGATTCCCACTGAAAATGTTCCCTGAGGGAGTGAAGGGTTTCCCCGAAGGAGAGGTCCTCTTGAGGGAGGCAGAGGGGATTGATTCCTCTGCATCTGAATCCTCAAACAGTTAAGGGCTGTTGTTCCTCTTCAAAGGCAGAATAATCAGACTCCTCAGACTCTTGGCCTGCCATAATTTCTGGAGAAGGAAGCCTCTTCCTTTTTGGAGTGGGGGCTTCAGTACCTCGGATAAGGGAGATGAGAGCCTCCATTTTAAGTATTTGGGCTTGGGGTGGGAGAGCAGTAGCAAGATGGTGACTACAAACAGATCTCCTAGGAGTAGCCTGGCTTCGATGCCTGAGAGAATCCGTCGGTCTCTGAGAAAACGGTAATCGGAAGAGAAGTCATTTTTTATCTGGAATCGGTAGTGCAAACAGCCTCCTCGGAAGCCAGTGCCTGCATCGTGGCTCCGGACCCAACTAAGGGAGAGGACAGCCAAAGGCTCGGTAGATGAAGAGGATTTCTGTGGCATACCGGACTCTGAAAGGGTCTTGGCAGAGGCCTGCGTAGAAAGCGAGATGGGCATCAGGGGCTGTGAAAGCGCCTCACTGAATTCCGGAGAACTGACAAATAGCTTAGCAGTGGCATTGCCAGAAGGCTTAGCCTTGTTTGGCCTGTCTCTCGCTTTACGTTTTTTCGGAATGTCAGCGTATTGTTGGCTGACTGACGCCATATCAGAATTTGAAGACAGAATACAAAAATAATGGCCTACAAAAAGAGCTCTATGGCAAATGGTTCTTGCATTAAAGAGGGCACAGAACCAGCAACGAGGGACGTAGTGGTCTTGGCCTAAACAAGTGATGCAGTAAGAATGAAAGTCTCAGTGTGGGATCTGCTTTCCACAGGCAAGACAATTGTTAACTTTTTTGGGCATCGGTTAGAGCAAGAAAAAAGGGTCCCCAACAGGGTACTTAGCTTTAGACGATTACTGCTGAAATTTGACTTCTGGTAGCGACCGATCAGCACTCGTGCGAACTGCTTCTGCTACGGGCTCCATGGCAAGAAAGACTGATGTAATGATGTTGGCTGCCTTGCTTTATAGTACTGATGTCAGACTACAAGCGACAGCAGCCAGCGCACAAAAACATTGACTTTGGTTTTCAGGCCGGCCGAGGGCTACCACAGCAGGGATAACCCACACGTGATGACTGCAACAGTGAAACACAAAGAACATCAGGACAAACAAGGTTACTTGGATAAAAATACGACTGCCAAAGCTATGCATTTTTAAAAGCAGATTAACCTACTCTTCCCACGATGTCTGGAATACCTAAAGTGGTTAAGTATAAAATTACTCCACCATTGAGACCCACTGTTTAAGTCTGAGAATCTAAAATTGAACTTTTAGCTAAATATGTTGACATTAAGTTGAACTTATTTCTGAAAAGATTGATTACACATTGAAGGATTCAAAGCATTTTCAAGAACACAAAATTGAATTTGATGAAGATGTATTACTTGTTATTAGTGACATTCAGAATACTTGTCATCACTATCAAAACCAGGATGGATTGGTTCCTTGAGTCTAAAAAAAATTGATGACAAATTATCCATTAAGGACATTAGATTACTTGAACAAAGAATGCAGAATGTGTTAGATAATAATTACTTTTAGCTTGAAGGAGAGTTTTGCCATCAGACACAAGGGGTGGCTAAGGAAGCAGCATCAGTCCCCATATATGTTAAAATGGTATTACAGCAATGGCAACAATTGTTTCTAAATCACATTATATGACATTATATAACATAAGCACGTTATGATATATTTAAGGATTTTACGCAATATGTTTGCAATATGTTTGCACTGTGGGCAAGTGATAAAAATATTGTCTGAATTTTTTGAATTTTCTACTAAATTTTTAAAATCTGTCTGTAAGACATCACATGAAAATACAGATTATATTGATGTTATAATTTACAAAGATAAAACAAACAAAAACTGGTTCAAACAGCTATAGAAAAAAAAACTTTCTCAAATGCTTTAGATTTTACCAGTAACCACCCAAACTGGCAGAAAAACAACCTTACTGATCAGCAAATGATAAGGGTGTCTAGATTAAATAGTTATTTATGCCAGTGTTTTTGAAACTGAATTTAATTAGTTAAAAATGTTTTCAGATAGAGATTATCCATCTAAATTAGTGGAAACAATAGGTAAGTAAAATGAAAGATGCATGGACAAAAGATTTCTCCCTCTTTTAGCAGGGAAATGTTCAATTTTACCCAACAAAGTGAACTATGAAAGAAAAATCTTTTTTTTCTAAGGTTATGGTAGTTCTGAGCACAAAACATACAAACAGTAAAGAATTGTTGTATGGACAGCAGAAGAAAGGGAATACAACATGTGCTTTCAGAGTTAGTAAGCTTAAAATTACTCAACTATCTTGTCAACGTGTTACCTTCAACTGTTGAATGATTATGCAAAACCTGTGGTTGTTAGGCTACAGCACTCTCCAGTTAATGGCAGTAGCACTATTTTAACTGTAATTAGCATTTTTCTTTTGCCACTTATTTTAAGTCTTTTACTATTCCCTATGTAAGCATGCACATATTTGCCTTTTATTTTTAAATCTGTTGCCTAATTTCTATTAAGTGTTTTTACTATTCAATTACACTGTACTTGGTAATTTACTTATTAGTCCATAAGGGTATAGACAGAGTACTGGTGTATCATTCACTGCTTGCAACCTTCTTTTGAAGGGTATCTGTTTTTGCCATGGCTCCTAAACAATTACAACTGGCTCATATTAAGAAAGGAGAGTATGTATTCATTGCCCCAGACTGGTGTAGCTGGTGCAGCATTACCATAAAAATAGGAAAGCGATAACTGACATTAGAAAGGTAGCTTTAACAACTCCCAGGAAACTGTGTGTGTGTGTATGCGAGCACATGCACGTGTGAAACAGTTCTAGCAAAATCTTAGTTACTGTAGTTAAGACTGTACTGGAAGGCACTGGGCTGAGATCAAGGTGAGTGAACTGCTGGGAAGGCAGTGATTACAACTGCACCACAGATATTCAGTGCAAGGCTTACTTGTGTATGGCATGTATTGATCATAAACTGAAGCAGCACTACAAATCTGCCTTAGGCCCTAAATGTCACTCACTCATTACACAGAAATCTGGTAAACTACAGTGTGGATCGTGAGACCACAACTCCTGATTATCACATATTAATTGGTGGTAATAGGCAAGACTATTACTCCACTACTCTCGACATATAACATGGTGCCAGCAGTACAGACTGAGACAACAGCCTCTTTCCCTCACACCTACATTTCTTTCTCCTCCTACGATTCTTCCTTCTTGACTACATTTGGGAAACTTCCCAGAAGATTTATACTACATAGCAGACATCAGAAAACCTGTTACATTACAGTCAACTCAAACAAAAAAGTAAGTACTGTTTTACTGTCATAAGCAGAAGCATCAAATACAGACATAATGCAATTAACTGGAATGATGCACTGCAGTCATTTCATTTGGTGCTTTATCTAGCTATTTGTACCGGTACTTATGTATTATCGCAACCACATTTTCGCCCTAATGCTGGTTGCTTCTTGTGTCAACTGGGACCAATGAAGTAAGACAAAACCTCAGACACATGTTTTCTTTAATGTTATTGTTTTTAGGATGGTTTTTCACTTCAAGGTTTGAAAAATAGGTTTCTCCATTTACTGCCAGTATCTCAAGATGTCAGTTAAGCAAGTCCCCCGTTCCACTTAAAACGCATTCCTTTTTCTGAGCCTTTGCCCTGAGAATGGAAAGCATCAGGAAAGAAAAGCAAAGCAGTACCCAGTCTGACTTCTTAAAAAAGTAATCGGGACGGGTAGACTGTTAACACACGATCTTGTTGGTGGGTTTGTAAAACGAGTAAGGGTTTGCACATGTTAGGATTTGTGGCTAGTGTGCTCAAAAGCAGCTAATTTGTTGGAAGTGTGTGTGTGTTTCTAACATCGTACGCTATGACTGCCCACACTCCTTTCAGGACAACGTACATATATACAGACAGCCATTGTGATCGCTCGCTGAATTCAATGCTTGATGTCTTTCAAGCACGCTAGCCACAAATCCTCAAATTTGAACCCTTACTCATTTTGAAAAGCCGCCACCAACATCCCAGAAGAGATTTTTACAGTCTACCCTTCCTGATTACACTCCCTTGTCGTTGTTTGAGTAAAAGACAAGAAAATCCAGCACGTCGGAAAATGTGGTTGCGATAATACGCAAGTACCAAAATTCAGCACGTCGGAAAATGTGGTTGCGATAATACGCAAGTACCTTTGTACCTTTTTTAAACCTGAACTCATTTCTCTTCTGTGTACTGTGAACAGAGTAGTGGCGAGTGAATATAAACAAACAGATTCACCTATATAACTGTTTTTCTAGTTTAGACATTGTGGACTTCTTATTTTAAGTGATTAAGTTACAAAATATCAAACACAGTTTACCTGATTAGCTAGTCTCTAACACCACTGTGAATGAGGTTTATGTTTGTGTAAAATAATGTAGACATTAGAACTGCTTACTATTAAACTTAGCTGGATATTGCTGCTTATAACATACTTTCACTGACGAGAAAGTTCTGCTTTTAGTGTGCTACATCTCAGGTAGCTCCTAATTAAGCCATTCCTATCTCTTTGTATCAGTATTTTGTACTGCAACAGCAGTTTAGGATCAGTAGAAAACTGATTACAAATACGTTTGTTCTATTGTGCATGACCTCATTTTCTGGGGAAGGGGATTTATTTCAGCACTGCAAATGCACTATTCTACTGTTAGTAGCTCTAAAGACACACTTACACAAAGTGACTTGTATGGAATTCACAGCTATACTCCAAACTGTAGTGAGCCAATTAAATTCAATCATTGTTCAAAAGAATTTGGAAAAGTTGGACAAGAGGACTTGGATCATTCTATATTAGCTGACTCTACATGAAACAGTTCATCCACTATTATAATAAAATCAATGCAATGGGCTAAAACAATGGTAAAATATATATATATGTACAGTAATTTAACAGTCTAAACAATCTACATTCAATCACAGATGGCATGTTGCAAAGTTGTCCACATAGGGCATAAAACAGGCAGATGTCATTATTCTGTCAGGCAAAATGTACACTAGGCATAAAGAGTTCATAACAGACAAAAGAAGCTAATAGTCAAGTAAAACTAAAACTCAGTCAGGAGAAACATACCCCTATACTAACCTAAGAGCCTGTAAGCCAAACTGAAGTACACTTCCAAAGTTTGTCAAGTAATAAGCAATGATGTATAGCAAAATTAGATTAAAATTTGATCCGTTATGGACTAATAACAGTAGGATGAAAAATATGTTATGCATTTCTCTGATTAAAAAAAAAAAACGAATCACTATGGCAGGAAGCGATGGAACAGTACAGACAGATTTTGATCCTGGAAATCAAGAAGAAATGGCAATACTTAAATGGAAACATTTAACTTTTTGGGATTCAGTGGTAAAGGTAGTAAAAACCAAGTTATGGGTTTACCAAGGCAAAATATTTTTGACTCAGCTGAATTAATAAAAAAATAGTGACATATGTAAACATAAACGTATATTTCATACTGTAGTCCTCAATTTGACAATACATCTTAACCCCATGAACAATTTGGTCAACAATATTCACCGATATATGTACAGTCAATGTTTAGCAAGATTCCACCATTTGCTACACTTAAAACCTAGGAATACAAAACAAAAAGTGGAGCTTGGACTTCACTTTAAGGACAAAAATCAGGAAAGTCCCATTACTTCTTCTGCACATATTGTCACCTATTATTTGTGCAGTTTTTAGTGACATTTAAGCAAGTTTTGCTTACTTTACTTCATTTTCCTGCCTGAAACCGAAGTACTATGTTTATATAGACACGTGCCTGAATTCTTTAATTGCTACGTTGCTTCCCTGTCCTTGATCTGTTTCTGCCATTTCAGTAATGAGTTTTTGATCACCTGTTTCATTTATTCACTGTAATTAAGTGTTGAATTGTGCAGTCAACTGCCTGAAATCATTAATTACTGCATTGTTTTCCTGTGCATAATCTGCTGTTTCCCCTCTATTCCTGCTACTTATAATTTAGTTATTGATACAGCAAAATTTTAGCCAGGTGTGTAGGCAGTCTAACAGCTGTGCTTTCATTGTAGTTTTAATTTTTTAGCTCATTTATAGTCCGCATAGTGCCTTGCAAACCTGCACTCAACAGATGCAGGTACTTTGAAGTTTGTTGCCTAGTAAACCCAGGGGCAGAGCCATACATACCCATGCGCAGGCTGTGCTTAAGGCACAAACTCTAAATTCAGGACAAAGTTAAGTTAGTGTAAAGCTGCTTCTACCTTAGTAGGGCATCATTAGTTAATTACAATACAGATAAGGCTTATAATACCGTTCAGACAAGTTTTACTTCCCTAAATTTCTACATTCGTGTACTAAGTGGAAGATCAGCCAGATGGTCTTCCATCAGTTGCCAGCCTCAAAGTACAGTTTTGAAAGTCCTACTAACCTGTAACAGTAGATCTTCAAGTTCCTCAGTGGCCTTTCAGGTTATCTGCCAAATTAACCTAGTACCATTTTTCAGAAGCTAAGATACCCATACCCCCCGCTTCCAGTGACAGTTGACTGATTGAGCATATCCTGAGAAGGCAGCCTTCAGCTCTGACAGGGAATGAATGTTCAAGCTTTTTCTCTTCCACAAAAGATGAGGGAGAGAAGTTCCTGAATCCTGAATAAAAGTGGTTAAAATCCACCTCAAATATACACGGTCTGGGGGATGGCAGATGAGTGCTGCCACTGAGGCAGTAAAGAATTCAAACATCTACTATAACACGTAAGTAGGACTTAAGCAACTGAACTGCGTTCTTCATTCCCACTATTTCGGTGGCAGTTTGGGAAGAGTCCAAAGCTTACCCTACCTGGGAGGTGCAAGTATAAGGATCCAGAATCCCCTGGAGAATGATCATAGCAAAGCCTGCTCTGCACCCTGAAATGGACTCTAGTCTGTACTGCCCTGTGAAGGTATAAACAGAAGACCAGGCTGCTGCCTCTAGAATGTTTTTGGAGTCCACCCCTTTCCAATATGCCATCAAACAGGATAAGGTTCTAGCTAAGTCTTAAATTTTCCTAGAAGAGATTTACCACGGCTGGAGTAACAGAAAGCAATAGGAGAGGACAACCACTGTGCAATAGTTTGCTTAGAGACAGTCTGACCTTTCTTCACTCCCATACAGGAGACAAACACCTGTTCAGTATTCCTACGGGTCTTTGCTCTGTCAGGATAGTACTTGAGCTGACTGTGTGCATCCATGGTATAAAGAATCTTTTCTCTTGTTTTACTGATCAGGAGAGAACACTGGAAGATTGATAATTTGATTCAAGGTAAATTCAGAAACAACACTAGGCATTAAGGATATATTAGTGCGTAACACAACCCTGTCCTTGTGAAAAATCAAATTGGGTTGGCCCACCATGACAGCTTTCAGCTTGCAGATGTCAGGGCAATGAGTAAAACAGTCCAAGTAATGAACTGACCTGTAAATCAGCCTGACAGGCAAGTTCAAAAAGGAGGCAAGATCAATTTTTCAATAACAAGGTTGAGATCCTAGGGAAGAGGAATTTGTTTTGAGGGGAGGTCTCGCATGCAACACTCCTTTTGTAAATCATTTGACCACAAAAAGAGATGAAAGAGGTGTCTCCATGGGTAGACAAGATGAGAAGGCCACAAGATGCACTTTGATAGAAGCATATGACAAAAAACCTCTCTAAGTTGTTCACACAAACCAGAAGAGCTTAAACCCTTTCCTAACCTCTGTTACTAGCTAGGTACCACCTAAAAACCTCTTTCACTTGTAAAAAGATTTTCTAGATGCAGGTTTTCTTGCCTCCTTAAATACCTTCTGCACATCCTCATGAAACAAATGTCTAAAAGGTATAAAAACAGAATCATCCAGGCTGTCAGCTGCAATTGCTCTAAGATAGGTGTACCATTTACCCAGATGCTGTGTGAGCAGATCCAGTTTGTGGGGAAGCTTGTGCTATTTTATTTGCATTTGTTTTCCGGGATAGTCCAGTGGGCCTAGGAGTGCCCATTTTCAGTGGACTAACTGCCCTTGGCCAACTCTATTAAAAGAAAGAACCAATTTTGCTTGGGTCAAAAGGGGGTTATAACACAATGATCTTTGATATTTCTTCCGAGTCTTTAGAAGTACCTTAGGAGTCACTGGAAAGGATAGAAATGCATACAAGAACATTCATGACCATGGGAATGATACAGTATCTATCTTCCAAACATGGCTGCAAGGAGGTCTTGAACAGAATTTTTTCAGTTCTCTGTTTTGAAAGGCAGTGAAGAGATCCACTCGAGGTATTCCCCACATCTGGATCGAGTCCTGGAAGACCTCCACATGTAGCGTCTACTCATGAAGGTCAGTCCAGCATCTGCTTAGCCTGTCTGCCACTTTAATGCTCTAATGGAATGTACATGACCTGAAAAGTCAGAGAATGCTGTACAGTCAGTTTCACAGGCCTTCACTGCCAACTGGCAAACAGGGTATGACCTTGTACCTCTTTGCTTGTTAAGGTACTGCATCATGGTAGTGTTGTCTGTGACCACTAGAAGAAGACCCAAAGTCCATAAGTGAAGAACTTTTAAGGCGTGAATCACTATCAACATCTCTTTTACATTTAAGTCTTTTGGTGGGCCCTAAGAACTCTATAAAAGCCTTGCACTTGAACTCCCATGGCCACTGTTCCCCGTGAAAACCTGAAGAGTTCTTCTGGACAAATTAGACTGGGGTCTAAACAGAGAAAGGAAGTCAAGGATCCAGAGACAGATGACCCTCCACCACTGCAGTTTCTGTTTCACAAACGCTAGTACCAGTACCTGGTAAACAAAGGGATGATGCTGATGAAGCCAATAATTTATCAAATATTATTGAACTTTTCTCATGTGCAGTCTGGCTAGTGGTATCATGAGGATCATTGATGCCATGAGGTCTACTGTTTTGAGGAACTCTAGCTGAAGTCATGTTTAAGAAAATGCTCTAGTAAGTGAGAACTTTGTCTTCTGGCAGGAAGGCTATCCTTTTTATTGCATCTACCCAGCACACAAGGAAAACAATTTGTTAAGGGGGTGCGAGCAAGAACTTTTGAAGGTTCCATTTGAAGCCCAGGTAGGAAAGGACCTAAGAACTCCAAGCACTTGAATGATCCATCAAGTCAGGGGAGGGAACACTAACCAAAATAAACTAACATTAGTGGACAATGTACCACAATAAACACTAAGTATGTTCCCACATAACTAAACTCTGGCAAGCTGTGCTAATATCACAATAAAACAGTTTGAATGTGTTCAGAATTCTTTTACAACTGGCAGAAGTTAAAGAATTTCCAGTACACAAAATCCAAACAACACAGTAACCAATAAGCCAAACCAGTGTGCTAAAAAGTAGATCCACATACTAACCACATTAAACTGCCATAAAATAATGTTTAATAGAAATTTAAACTACACATTCTTGTCAGAGTGCAAAATCTCCACAGTACAATCAAATAACTTCATTTGCAGAGAAAAATCTCAATTAGGTGTTAGAAACACACAAAACAGAGCCACATGCATTCAGTAACTGTATACATGAAGAAAAATACACATATTCTACAATATTTTCCTGTCAAAAAATGAAAATTAAGCAGCGTAACAAAAGTAAAGACAGGTTTCTTGTGTTTAATAGCGCACACACACATTGCATTTCTGACAAACACTGAAAATTTCCTCAGAAATAGCAGAAACAAGCATTTGTGAAAGATAGAGGTCAAGTAAACAATGCTACAAGCAGAAATCCCCACAGGAATTCTTGTAAACACTGACAGAAATAAAATATAAAAACTATATAGTTTTAAACAAACAAAATGTGAATGAGAATAACAAATCTAATAATAAAATGAGATGAAAGGGGTCCCCAAATAGTGCTTATCTGAGCACTAAGCCAGAAAAATCAGCACTGGAATCTGTGAAGAGTCAGAGGACTTTATCCTTTGGATTCCAGGAAAAGACTAAACACTAACTGCCTGTAACAGCTGAACGTTTCCCTCTCAGGACATGCTCAGTCAAGTTGCCACAGGAAGAGAGAGGGAGGGGAGTCTGATTTTTTTGAAATCTTGCCAGTACTGAGTTACCTTGACAAATACTCCAAAATGCCACTGAGGCAGTGGGGATGAAGAACATCACTTGTTATACTTGGTCAATGTAGTATCTTGCCTGATGCTCATGGACAATCTATTACTTCTTACCCATCGTAAGCCACCTGTGATAGATGAGGCATTTAACAAAGATGGATACGCAAAAACTACAAAGTGAATTAATGCATGTTAATAGCTGGTGTGCTGAAAATTAGCTAAAACTAAATCTAAAAAATGCAGTATCACTGCAGTCGGCAAACAAATCCTCCACCCACCCAGTTTATAGCACAGAAAACACTACACTTCAAAACAGAGACACCGAGAGAGACCTTAGAACATGAGTAGATAGCTCCCTCTCCTTTGGCCATCATGTTGCAACAATGGTTAGGTAATTCTTCTGTCTTGTACAGCTTAGCACAAACAGTATTTTCTTCATGACCTCTCTATATTCAAGCCCATCACAGAATACAATGCCTTCTTTGGAATGTATCTTACTAAACATATTAAGCAGTTAGAGAGACCCCAGAGGTTCCTGACAAAAAAAAAGGAACATGCGACGAAAGAGAAGCTGAAGGCATTGCCCCTGCATTGTGCCCTACATACTCCTTAAGGACAATATGTGCTGTGCTTTCTGAGTCATTAGGAATCCAAGCAGGCCAATAATTCTTATTTCTCCACAAATCAAACAGTCCTGCAAACACTAAAAACACAGATCTAAACCTGCTACAGCAAAAAAATAACAATTGAGAGAAAGATTTGTCTCACACTGACTACCCACTCTGTGGAATAAACAGTCTGCAAATCAAGCAATGTTACATACTATCTTCCTTATAGGTTCATAGATAGATTAAGTTCATAGATTAGTACTAGGCTAACTGCCCTTGCGAGCCATTTTAAGCCTAGCCAATTATCCCGTGTGAGATTCAAACCCTGTACACCTTGTGTTTGTAAGGCAAACACCTTAACCATTAGGCCACCCTCCCAACCCTTCTTTTTTTTTAAGAAGGAATTAGAAAACTGGGTGGGTACTCAAAGTCTCCCCAGGTATGACTGGCCTATCACTCCTTCAAAAAGAAGGCAAGGTCTAAGGGTGGGTAAAAGACTGGCATAAATGGCCACATGACCCAGTTGTCTTATGTGCTCTATAAAAGGTCTAACCTTATAGTAATTGGTTATGAGATTCTGGTTTACAGGATGGCTTTGCAGTCATTATCAACCTGGAAAGATGAACTTCAATTTATCTAACTTTAGCAAACATTTGCTACATCTGTACTAGAATGAGGGGGAGCATATTACTGGAGAGTTTGGCATTATGTGGTATTTTTTTTTTAAGACAGAAAGGTTAACAATCACATACCAAACATAGGGTCCCCAGACTTAATACTTACAAAAAGACTGTGTAAATATTAGAAGTCTTGGACATAAAGATAAACTACACCTTTTAACAAAGCAAAACTAGAAAATTGTCTTGATCACAGACGCATGGAACATTACGAACATGTTTTGTAAACTGTGGAATTTGTGCATCAATAACCAAACTAGAATCATAGGAGGTGAGTTACAATTCTGGCCCACAAACCCATCTATGGGAGTAGTACTTACATTTAATGACTGAATACAAAATTAAAAGGCAGTAAAAATGTTCAGCTTTTACAGATGATCCAGTACAAATCCTGGAAGACATGGCTGATTTCTGTCCACTCTAGCAACATTATTATCCGATTCACCAATAATTCTACGAGGAGACTAACAAATATCTAATAACATCAGAAAACTCATCATATTCATCTAAGTTTCTGGACTTATATTAACAACTTCTTTCTGTGTAATGATTTTTTTCCTTACAAAGGGCTTAACAAATAGCCCTTACAAAGTAATCATAGCAAATTATCTAGCGATGCTAAAGTAATTGTACCAATGGAAACTCTGGGCCATAATTTAACTGCAACTGTAATTAATCCATCAAAAATGCTACCCTCTTCTAAAATAATCAAATTAAAGTAGACCATTAAAATTTATGGAAAACAGTAATAGTTCTTTACTGCAATAAGCCATGCTACTGAATGACAGTCAAGACACTTGCTGAAAAAAATCTTTTACCAGTACATTAATACAAAGATCTACATAGAACATTTTGCATTTAAGAGTAAATAAGCTAAACACCAAATAACATGCTGAATGCTCTGAATGAGCATTTCAATAAGTACTGGAGTGGTAAGCCTGTCTATTCACTATTATGTCCAGCATAATAAGTGTTCATAAGTAAAACTGATACAAAGGAAAAATGCTTGAAATCAGGTTAACTCCTCCGGCACTTTGGGACCTAAATTTTCACCAAGTAAGATTTCTGACAGGATTATTGATGTTTTAATATGTTCCTTTAGAAAAAAAAAACGTACTTAATCAATTACTTGAGCAAGGCAATGTCTCTGATGACCATTAAAAGTCTTTTGTTATCCCACTATTAGAGAGAAAAAGAAGAGTTATATAATCATTACAGATCCATAAGTCTGACATATATTGTTGCAAATTGTAGGGAACCTTTTACAGTTGAGTTAACAGAGCTTATAGAAAATACACAGAATTGTTGGCCACTTGTTGGAGTGGTGTAATGTTTAAGGTGTTTGCCTTACAAGCACAAGGTGCAGGGCTTGATTCTCATATTGGATAAGTGGCCAGGCTTGAAATGCCCTACAAGGGCAGTTAGCTTAGTACTTATCCATGAACCTATGAACTTCTTGACATGGATTTTTACAAGGAAATCCTACCATTGTAAGCTTTGTAGATTCTTAAGAATTCAGGAGGAGTTTGATTACAATACACTGACACCTGCAGTACAACAGTGACATAACTAAAGCATTCAATACTGTACCATCCAAAGGATTATTGACAACCTAGAATCAAATGTCAATTTGTACAAATCTTTACAAAACCACTTGGATAACAAACTGGTTGAAGGGAAGGCAATACAAGTGTTATATCTGTCTGAATGGGGGTATAGGAAATCTTCAGAGAAATATTATGGGGTACCATTTTGCTTTCATGTTCTCAACATTTCTAAACGATGAATAAATGCTGAAAGTGACTGACAAAAATGATGAAAGTAAGTTGGTGACTGCAGGACAGGCTCACCTGCTACACGCCAAAGTGACAACTGCAATATACAACTACTTAAATGTCATTATTTGGGCAACAGCATATGGATTAGCATTCAGTCCTAGTACATGTAAGGTAATGTAAATCAAATTGAAGATTTGATACTTGTAATCTGAAACGGTCTAAACTTTAAGGATAATGCTATCACTAATAAAACTAAATATAACTAGAATGACTGAGCTGTTACTTAGAACATAGAGCATAATGGATGCTCTAACTGATGAGACCTGTACATTATAGGTTCATAGATTCATACTAGGCTATCTGCCCTAGGGCATTTATAAGCCTAGCCAGAATGTGTTTGGCTTTTGCCACCCATTTTAAATTAATTTTGCTATGCCCTTTTTCGAGGTTAGTATATTGTGCCTCTGTCTAACAGCGACACAGAAGTGATACCCGGAGTAAATCTACGATCTCCCATCCACTCATCAAGATTCCTCTTGAAGAGAGTCAGTGAGGGACTCTGCCTAACCTGGACTGGGATTTTATTCCAGAGTGAAGGGAGCCTCTGGGTTATGAATCTGTCCCTCCAGCATGTCCTATTTATTTCAGTGCTGAGGTTCAAGTCTCTCGAGCGCGTAGCTCGATGGAATTTGGATTTTCTGAGGTGCAGCATGTCCATTAATTCCGGGTTGGACATGGTTTTATATGATCGCCTCTGAGCAGGCGGTATGCCACTGAGTAGAGCTGGAGTTTCTTTAACCAGGCAGCATATGGCATCTGTTTGAGCCCTTTGATCCTCTTGTTCAGGTACTTTTGGGGTCTTTCCAGTTGCTGCAGGTGTCTGGTAAGATGCATCCCAAAAGGGGCATTGTACTCAATTATGGGCCTGATGAGGGATGAGTAAAGAGGCACAATGACCTCCCCTGATCTAGATGTGAATCCCTTCATGATTAGGTGGGCTATATAAAATGTTTTTTTAACCACTTTGGCCACGTGGTTGTCGAATGAGAGATTGCTATCAACTTGGGTCCCCAGGTCCCTAATTACTTCTTCCGTACTTAATGGATTACCATCTATATGGTAATTTGTGGGCACTTTGTTTTTTGCCGAAGGGGATGACTATACACTTGTTTGCACTTTTTGGCATTTAGCTTGAGGCCATGGCTGTGGCACCAGTTGTCTGTTTCTATGAGGCCCTTTTGTAGGATGCTTGTGTCGGCTGGAGAGTATTATGGCGCCCAATTTGCAGTCATCTGCGATCTTGGTCAGCCACAGTCCTTCCGTGTTGGCCTGTACCTCCGAGAAATATATACCGAACAAGAGAGGTCCCAGGACTGAGCCTTGTGGGACGCCACTTGTAACTGGTTTGGAGTCTGACATGGCTCCAGCAATTCTTTTTTTTCCCATAATAAATCTTTATTGTTATATTATTTTCAAACACAAGTAAGATCAAAAATAACATATATTCACAAATCAAACTAACTAATATCACTAATAACCACACTCTATATACAATATTTACAATAATGCTTCCATGTAATACATTTAAATATAAAAAGCATAAGAGTAAATGCAAGTAATAGACAGTTGATTACTAAATTCTCTCCACACACATAAATAATTATTAATATTTCCAAGGTGAAAATACTATGCTAGTATAATATTAAAAATCTGTTCCCAAATTTTTGGATTATTAACATTTTTATTTTGTGGGTTTAATAGTAATTTATGAGCCAATATATGTTTTGTTGCTAGAACTCTAAAGTTCTGCCATGAAGTTTTAGATGGGTCTAACCAATCTGAAGCTATATAAAGCTTCATTAATAGAAAAATATTAATATATATAATAATTTGTGATTTAGGGATCTCTTTCGGGGGGATATGCAGAATCATAAATTTCCATGATAACGTTGCACTTTGGTAACCCACCTTCTGAAGTTGACTCTTAAGGGAATTCCAAAGTTTGAAAATACATTTACAACTCCAGAACATATGAAGATCAGCTGGTTGATTCTTACAATATGGACAAGTTGGTGAATTTTTGGGATTAAATTTATGCAGGGTAAGGCGTGTATAATATGCATTGTTCCAAATCATCAACTGGGTATATATTAATTTTTGAAGAGAAGTAGATTTGATGGTCAAGTCAATTGCTTTTAACATATTACTTCTATCTGTCAGTAAAATTTTCTCTTCCCAGTAGTTTGATGATAAAATTTTATCATGAAATTGAAATTCTTTAATTAATTGATTTGCTGTCGTGATATATTTAAGATTTTGTTGAAGAGTTTGCCACAACAAAGAGCATCTATTAATAGCCTCTTCTTCCGGTTTAAAACTTTTAAAATAGCTTATAGTGAGTTCTCTAATTTGTCTCAGAATAACCAGATACTTTTTAGGTAAGTTAAGTTCTTGTCTTATTTGGTTGGCCGAACTGTCAAGATGTTTATATATATCAATCAAAGTTAGATTAACTATCAATGGAAACTTGTTGAGATCAATTAGTTGATTATTCAATTTTAAATTAGGATTCTTATGAAAGGGTTGAAAAACCATCATTTGTTGAACCAAATCTAATGAATGAAATAAGTTATGTAAAGAAAATGTGTTTGTTTTGACGTGTTCAATAATCCCATAGAATTTCAACGTATCCTTACCTAAAAAAAGTATTGCTTTAGGATTAATATTTAACTTTAGAATATATTTATAATTCAGAACTACCCAAAGTGGTGTCCACTTAGTATTATTTATATCATAATTGGCAATTCTTAAAATTCTATTAGAATTTACAATTAAATAATACATTTCAAAATTAGGTAATTCCAGTCCTCCTCTATTTTTTGGGGTCATTAAATTATCATAAGATATCCTGGTTTTCTTTGGTTCCCAAATGAATTTAGCCAATTCTTTATGAATCTTTTTAAAAAATGTCTTTGAAAGTAATAAATTGGCTGACCTAAAAATATACAGTAATCGTGGTAATATGTTCATTTTGATAATTGAAACTTTTGCTAACATTGGCAGTCGTACATTTTTCCATCTCCCAAAATCCGAAATTATTTGTTCCCAGATTGCTTTAATATTATTACTGTAAAAGTCGTTACTATCTGTAGAGAACTCAATACCTAGATATTTAATATTTTCTTTAAATACCACCCGTCCCACTAAGGGCAATAACGAAAAGGGTTTAGGTGTCTTTAAAGGGAAGATATTGTTTTTTTCAAGTTAATTTTATAATTAGAGACTTTTGAGAACTCATTAACAGCCTTCAATAATGGCTCCAGCAATTCTAACCATGTGGGTTCTGTCCTTGAGCCAGTTTGCAACCCATCTAGTAACATAGGGGTTTATGTTTAAGCTGGTGAGCTTATCTATAATGCCCGAGTGGGATATTGTATCGAAGGCTTTTGCGAGGTCCAGGTAGGCTGTGTGGACCACCTTCCCCTCGTCAATGGCCTTGGTGACTGTTTCAAAGAAATCAGGTTTAAGAGGCAGGATCTGCCCTTAAAGCCGAACTGGGTAGGATCCAGTGTCTGTAGGTTCGGTCCATGATGATCCTTTCCATAGCTTTGCAGACCAAGCTAGTCAGGCTTATGGGGCGATAGTTTCCGGGATCTGTTGAGGGCACCACCTTTGTGGAGAGGGACCACTGTTGCTGTACGCCACTCTTTGGGTACATATCCTGTAGTAAGGCTGAGACTGAACAGTAGTTTTATGTTTGGGTTTAGTTTTTCTTGGAGTTCATGTAGGACGGGACACTGTCTGGTCCCACTGATGCTGTGTTTTTTTGCTTTGGAGAGGGTGGCGCTTACCTGAGCATGTGAGATGTCAGGGGGGCAGCACTCTGCTGGGATAGATATTTGCCCTTTTGGTGGGGAAGGGGAGGGAGAGGTTTGCGCTGAACCGGTCGGCTAGGATGTTGGCAATGTCTGTGGGTTGGGTGCATTTTTTGTCATGTTGGACCAATTCTGAGCATATCTGGGAAATCCCACCCAGGTTCCTAACATAACTAAAGAAAGCCTTGTGATTATCCTTATTGTCCTGTGCAATTTGTCTCCCGAAGCTGGCCTTAGACGATGTTCTGAGTGCTCGTAGTTTTTTGCTAATACTGATCAGAGATGCCTTCCCTTTTTGGGATTTTGCTCTATCATGCAGTAGCTTCCTCCTTCTATTGTATAGTTTGTTTATGGCTGGGGTCCACCAGACAGGACCCCTGCCTTTGGAGGATTAGGTCTTGGTTTTGTTTGGGATTGCATGATCCATGCATTCCTGAAGGTGTTCATAAAATGCATTTATAAAGGATTCTGCGGTCTGGGCCGTATTTTCCACAGGCCCGGGGGCTTTGAAGGATTCCACCTCAGTTTTGAGGAGTGGGAAATTTGCTTTAGAGAAGTGTTTCACTGTGGTTTTCTGGGCAGGGGCTGGGGTTGGGATGTGAATATCTAGTAAGATTAGTTTATGGTCTTATCTTACCAGTGAGGGGATACACTTCTGGGCTGGAGCACAGAGTCCCTATGTTGGTGATGATCAGGTCCAGTATCTTTTCCCCTCTTGTGGGAGTGGTAACAAGTTGTTCCATAGCATTTGAGTTTATAAATTCTAGGAACCTTTGGGCTAGGGTGTTGGAGCTAGAGTAATGCTCCCAGTCTATGTTTGGGTAGTTGAAGTCGCCTAATATAATGGTGTTTGGAGAGACCTTCATATTTTCCAGTGTTCTCATGAAGGCCGAGTGGGGTTCCTGGGTTTGGGAGGGTGGTCTGTAGCAGGCTATAAACTGGAAGGCAGTTTTACCCACTGTTAGTTGCACATGGATAGTCTCTGATGCTTCGTGCTGTGCCACCAACCTGGAGGTGTGGGTATCTTTGACGAATATTGATACGCCCCCTCCTTTTGTGGTTCGGTCCAGGTTTTGGGGCCGAAAAACATGGTATGAGGTATAACCTGGTAGTGCTATGGTGCTCTCGGGAGCCTTGAGCCAGGTTTCGGTTACTGCACAGATATCAATGTTCTCCATGCTAAGGAGAGTTACGAGTGCGTGCATCTTGAGGTTTAGACTTCTGGCATTGAGTAGCATTACTCTTAGTTTCTTATCCCTTGTGATACCTATGGAGGTGGGCTTGTTTTTTGAGCCTTGCCTAAAAAAGGCACTATGGGGGTGGCAAGAGCCTTTGCCAATATCTGAAAGCCCAGGGGTGACAGGTGCAAGCCATCCCTAGCAAAGCATCGTGGCTTGTCGAGCATGTCATCCCCAGGCTGACAGGCATTGGATGCCCTTTGAATGACACCAATACTCAAGCCAATTGTTGAAATTGATCATCTTGTCTTCATATTGTGGCATCATTCTTGGTGAGGGTAAGATGCTACTCAAGGTCAGGGTCATACCAGCCTGGGCTACATGCTCAGAGAGCTCCTCTATGTCTCTTTTCATGTAATCCAGGGAGGTATGTCTCGGGTCATTCACACCAGCATGGACAATGACTGAGTCATATTTGTACTTGCCTTGGAGTGACCTGAGTGCTTGTGTTATGTGGCGGATCCTAGTGCCTGACAGGCAGCTCACCGTGACCTTTTCCTTGTTCAGCCTGGTGAGCGGGATGTCAGTGTGCCTGACGATAGAGTCACCTATTACAAGTGTATCAGGTGTGTTGTTTAGCCTTAAGGGCTGTGACTGTTTGGCACACTGGCTTTGTGAGCTATGTGTTGCATGTGTTTTGTTTTGGGGTAGCGGTTGCTTGGGTGTCTGCTTTGGAGGTCTCTGTTGCTTAGGCAGATTTTTATTTAGAGCCTCCGAGTATGTTTTTGTGTGTTTATGTGTTTGGTTTGCTGTCGTGGTAGGTCTATTTGAGACTGGAATTGTAGTGAGTGTGGTTTCCTTCTCCTCCTGACTTGTTACGCCAGTACTGAGTTGAGAGAGCTTAGCCTCCAGTTTGGCTATATGTTTGCATCTCTCACATGTGTTGGAAATTGTTGGGAGGAGGACAGAGTTGTCTGTGCACATGAGGCAGTTGTAACATTGCCTCAAGATTCCCAGATTCACCAGCTGGACCAGACAGGAGATTGACAACTGACCTTTGGACATGCTAGAATAGTATTGGGAATTCCTTTATAATTGAAAAAAGGGCCAATGGGGAACAAGGTACTCAAGGGGATTTTGTGAGGGTGTAGTGCTTTTAATTTTTTAGTGCTGACTTATATAATTGCTTTAGTGAGCAAGTGCCAGGCTTTAGAGTAGGAATAGGGTGTTTATTATGAGAACTAGATCGGTTCTAAGGGAAAAAGTGAAGAGCAGACTTTGTGGAGCCGAGAATGGTTTTAACCCAATTAAGCGGCGTTGCCCGATGCTGCGCGATGCGCAAAGTCATGCTAAAGTGGGTTTTATACAGGGGGGCTTGAAAGAGCTAGAAATTGGCCCAAGACGGCCAATAGAGTACCAGATTCTTGTGCTGGCAACACTACTCCAGGGATAGATAGGCTGCTCTAAGTTCCCCACTGCCACTGGTGAACAAAGAAGCCTCCATTTATCCAAGAAAGGAAATGGGCAACACAGGAACTTTCCAAAAGTCCAGAATACAGCAAAGCCTGTATTTGGACTACTCTAGGTCAGGAAAGGCGGGAAACAAGGATAATTTTTTTTTGTTTTTCTTTATTTTTTTGCAACAAACAGAAGGAAAATGCAATAAATATGTAACACAGGCTAGCGCACTTGAGTGTATAGCCTCAACAGGTAAATGCAACAAACAGGACAAACCTTAAATTTCAAGCGCAAAAGCGTGCTAAAGCTGGCTTTAAAGCAGGGGGTTAGAAGAGAGAGGAAATGGCCCAAAACGGCCAATAAGCTACAGGTCACTGGGCTGGAACCACTCCTCAAGGGACAGATAGGCTGTGCAGAGCTCCCCACTCTCACTGGTGAACAAAGAAGCTTCCCCCTATCCAAATAAGGATATAGGCAACACGGGAACTATGACACAGCCCAGAGATCAGCAATACTTGAAGATTGGACTATTCTAGTTCAGTAAAGGCAGGAAACAAGGATTTTTTTTTTTTTTTTAACAGAGTAGCAGAAATTAGGTACAGAAAAACAGTAAATGCTTTAATTCGGCTAGCACACTTGAGTGTGTAGCCTACCAGTTAAACTAAGCAAAACCAAACTTTAAAAGTGCAAAAAAAACTCAAATACGGGCAGGAATGCAATAAAACAACTTTGCAGAGCTTATTTAAAGAAACAGAGAAGTCTATATATACAGAAAAGCAGCTAAAACACACAAACACTTCAGATGCAGTGCAACCTAGAGCACTTGAGTTGTAGCAATATTAAGGCAATTACAGTTATAATACATGCTCTGAAATATACTCTCTCTCTCTCTCTATATATATATATATATATATATATATATATATATATATAACATACTACTGCTTCTGCTGCTGATGTAAAGTAAGTGAAATTAGTTTATTAGCAGTTGTTCAAAGTTCACCAAAAGATTATAATCAACAGCAACACAAGACTATAGTGAAAGACTGCAGGATCTGGACTCGTATTAACAAAATTATTAAGCATACTAGGCCTATAGTGATGAAAATCAACAGAACTAGTATGAAATATTTAAGACTCTCAGTCATGAAAATGCAAAGTTTGGATTTTTTTTAAAGAAAAACAAAAACAGACAGATACCATGCAACTATCCATTAAATTGGCATATAAAGTTAAATCTTCTGCTAACCTTATTCGGTTTTACAAAACACTAGACTGCAGATATAACTTAAGACATTCTACTGTGACACACAGATGACTGTATTCTTAGATGACCTTCACCCAAGAATTCAGGTTTAACAGATATTTAATACTGAATTCAAGTTACATATTCAGCAGTCTGCAATTCTGAAAGAAAGTATATGTATGGATAGGGAGGTAGAAGAATATTTTCAAAGGAAGGATTTAGACATCTTGGTAACGACAAGAGTTTACCAGTAAGACACGGACTGAACAAAAAAAAAGTCCTTGGATGTCTGCCTAAAAGGATGAATTCAAAGGAAGCTGCAGTGATCTCAGCAATGGCAAAGCTACAGTCAGAGTACTTTCTGCATCTCTGAAGATCCTACAGAAATAAAGGGGAACACAACTAATATATTAAAAAATGTAACTTTGCTACTTTCTTCAGGGAGGGTCACTGTAACGTAAGATAGTCAATGAAGCACATTTCATTGCTTTAGTTCTCTACCTCCTTCAAAATATATAACAGAAAGGAGCATGGGTTAGTGTCACAAATAAAAAGTCTACCATTCCTGCTGAATGATTTGGTGTTTCAATACTGGAATGCAAAACCTTGTTGTCATAAGGATAAGTGTACAGGTAATAGCTAAGGTTGGCAAGAAGCAAGCATCACTACCAGAGAATACCATGGCTGTTTTAGCCACAAAACAGCTACCAGTATTAGACTGGGTTTGTCTTTTTTGACTTGAGTAGTAGTTTCAATGAAGTCTGGATTCATTTGAAAGTAAAAGCGTCCTTCTTCCACACTGTGACATGACGAATGGAAAAAAAATGGAAGTTTCTGATTCGACTGCTATGTGTGACAAACAGATCTACCTGCAGAAGGCCCCACCTTGGCACAGTCACTGGAAAAAGAAGTTATGTACTCACCATAACATTCCATCTGAGTAGGTAACTTCATTTGTCAGCAACCTGTGGGTATCGGATCCGATTCGGATCTGAGCCGGCAGCTTTCCTAGCTAAAAGATCTGAGCTCCAAGCTCCTCCCCTACCCATAATGCCCTGCCACCTCCCTCTAACCCTCAGATCGAGTTTGCCATAATGCCATAAAAAAATTACTGTAACACAAGAAGGAGTACTATACATTCCACCTGATGTCATCTGGAAGTGACGTATCCTGATCCTTTAATAACGAACTAAGGGTCCGGGGGATGGAGGGAGGGTTGGTTGCTGACAAATGAAGTTACCTACTCAGATGTAACGTTATGGTGAGTACATAACTTCTTTATCTGAAGTAGTTAATTTCATCTGATCAGCCACCTGTGGGACAGAGTCCCCAGCTACCAACAACTTGGGAGGTCCTCATGGAAGGATATTCCGGAGCACTGCAGAGCCACAAAAGATGCGCATCCTCTGGATATTAAATCCAACTTATAATGTGTAATAAAGGTATGAGAGGAAGCCCAAGTAGCTGCTGAGCAAATGTCATCCAAAGAAACCCTTGACGAGAAAGCAGCAGAAGTAGCCATAGATCGGGTAGAATGGGCTCGCACCCTCAGGGGCTCAGGTCGACCAGAGCTTTTGTATGCGAGAAGGATGCATTGGGAAATCCATCTAGCTAAGGTTACTTTAGTGACTGGTTTACCCAGACAGGATTTAGCAAATGACAGAAAAAGTTGATCTGATTTTCGAAGATCGGTTGTTCTGTTTAAGTAAAATCGTAACTGCCTATCTATGAACATCCAGACAATGGAGTCTATACTCTCCTTTGTTTTGAAAATTAGGAAAGAAGACAGGTAGATTGATGGATTGGTTGATATTGGCTTCTGAAGCTACTTTAGGCAAAAAGGAGGGGTTAGTCCTGAGGGAAACCCTGTCTTTATGAAAGATGATGTATGGAGGCTTATTGCAAAGAGCGTGAAGTTCCAATATCCTCCTAGCTGAGGTAATGGCAATCAGGAAGGCCGTTTTCCAAGATACATATTTTAAGTCGACTGAAGCCGCGGGTTCAAAAGGAGGACCAGTCAGAGCCTGCAGAACTAGGGTTAGATCCCATGGAGGAACTGCATCTTTAACAGGGGTTCTTAACAGAAAGGTTCCTTTCATGAATGTTTTGCAAATCTTGGAGGAAGCTAGGGGGCCTAAACTGTTTCCAACGTGGTAGTGGGAAATAGCTGCCAACTGAACTTTAATAGTAGAAGAACTAGCCCCTTGATGAAAAATATGGGATAGAAAGTCTAGAACTGCTGGGATAGGAGCTGTGAAGGGATCCAAATTCCTATGCTCCGCCCAGACAGAGAAAGGTTTCCATTTACTCTTGTAGATTTTCCTGGTAGATGGTTTATGGGCAGCCACCAGGATGGCCTTAACTGAGGAAGATATACCGGGAGTCCTAGCTATTAATGGAACTGGATCAACCAAGCTGAGAACTTGAGGTAGTCCAGGTCGGGGGTCTTCAATCCTAAAGGATGAGAGATCAGATCCGGAATGGGATCTAAAATCCAGGGAGGATGTACTAGATGAGACCGTAGGCATGGGAACCAGGTTTGACGAGGCCAAAATGGGGCTAGGAGGATAACTCTGCTCCCCAACCGACGAGCTTTCTGCAAGAATTTTGTCATTAATGGAAGAGTAGGATAAGCATACAGAAGACCGGATGGCCAAGCATGAACCAGAGCGTCTCTGGGGACTTCCCCTGGTGGGGGAATTGGCACGAAGAACTAGCACTTTGTGTTCGAAGGTGAGGCAAACAGATCGCAGCAAGGTTGACCCCATGAGAGGAAGATTTGCTCCGCTACTACTGGGTTCAGAGACCACTCGTAAGGTGAGAGGATCGTTCGACTCAACCTGCCCACTAAAATGTGTGACAGACCCAGAATGTGCATTGCTATGAGAAAGTGGTTGGTGGATATCTCCCTTTCCCACACACTCATGGCCTCTCTGCAAAGTGGGTAAGATCTGGTTCCCCCGTTTGTTTATGTACCAGACTACCGACATGTTGTCTGTTTAAATTGCAATAGTCCCTGGAGGAAGAAGGGGATGGAGAGCCTGCAACTCTAGAAGCACCGCCCTCATCTCCAGGGCACTGATATGCAATGAGGTCTCTGTGCGAGTCCAAGTGCCTTGGACAGATCCGCCCATGCAATGCCACCCCCCCCCCACCTGAGGAGAGATGTGTCCGTGGTCACTGTGACTTGGGGTGGGGATAAGGTGAAGGGGCGCCCTTCCCGGAGGTCTCTAGAATGGAGCCACCAAAGTAGCGACTCCCTGCAAATCCTGCTGAGGGGAATAAGTGTAGACAGGGGATGATGTAGGATGGACCATTGAACGTGTAAGGACCAGTGAAGGATTCTCATTTTCAAACGTGCGATAGGTGACAGATTGATGGCTGCTGCCATGGACCCCAGGGCCCTCAGGACTAGTTCCGCTGGGGGAGGCTGATGGTTGCAGAAGAGCCAGAATGTGAAGGTTTAGACTGCGAAGTCTGTCCGCCGTCAGAAAGACTCTGGATTGTAGTGTCTATCCTGGCCCCTATGAACTCCAAAATCTGAGTAGGTTGAAGGGAGGATTTCTTGTGGTTGATCGTGATCCCTAGATGGCGGGCTAGATGTAAGAAATAGTCCCTGCCTGAACAAAGCTGATGCCTGGTGGGGGCGGTTAGGAGCCAGTCGTCCAGGTAAGGAAAGACCTGTATTCCCTGAAGCCTCAGGTGGGCCCCTACAACTGCCATGACCTTGGTGAACACCCTGGGGGATGTGGTGAGACCGAAGGGTAGGACCCTGAACTGATAATGGCTAGCTCCCAGCCGAAAGCGGAGAAACCTCCTGGATCGCCTGTCCATTAAAATGTGGTAGTACGCATCCTTGAGGTCTATCGAGCACATCCAGTCATTCTCCTGTAAAAGTGGGAGAATGGATTGAATAGTGACCATCCGGAACTTTTCTTTGGCGATTGACAGGTTCAGTGTAGACTGGTTGAGAATGGGTCGCAAGTCCCCCATCTTTTTTGGCACCAAAAAGAACCTGGAGTAAAAGCCTGATCGGGATTGCCTGAGGGGGACATGCTGGATGGCTCTTTTTCTTAGCAGCTCTCGTATTTCGAAGGCTGCTACCTCCCTCTGATTGGGTGGAACATCGGGGAGACTCCCTGACAGGGGAGGATACGTTAGGAAAGGGATAGAATAGCCTCTGGATATAATTCAGAGCACCCAGCGATCTGTCGTGATGGACTCCCAAGCTGCTAGGTGTTTCAAGAAGCGCCCCCTGACTGCCTTTCCAGAGAGGAGCAGTCGAGCCACCGCTCAGGGCTGCTGCGTGGGTCGATCGGAAAAGGGTTCCCTCAACCCGAAATTCTTCGGCCCCCTCTGCCTCTGGGCCGGCGTCCACCCTGTCCTCCTCTGCCTCTAAAGGGCGAAGGATCCAGAGCGAAATGGGATTGTTGAGCTTTCCGGAACCACATCTTCTTTTGTCCTCTTTGGTTCCTAGAGTAGGACGTCTGTGGAGCCGAAAAGCGGAACCCAACGGCAGACATTTTCCTGTCTTTCTCTCTCTGGAGAAGAGTATCACGAACGGTTTTGCCGAAAAGCGTAGAACCATCAAAAGGTGCATTCGCGAAGGACGCCTTGAAGGTTCCGCAAAAATCGCAGAGACGTAGGCAGGCCTGTCTACGTAAGACAACGCCTGTTCCGCTGACTCTAGCCGCTCCCTCCGTGGCATGGGAGAAAAGCTGCATAGATGTGTTAGTAATCGACTTGAGAGTGGCCAATCGAGCCGAGAAGGTTCGTTTGTCCTCGGTCGACATGGACTCTGGGGGTGACCCAGCGTACTCTTTGATCAGGTCCCGCTGGAGCCGAATTACATGTGCCATATAGTTCAGTGACCTTACAGAGAAGGTCGTTGAAGCGAACATCTGCTTTCCAAGGCGGTCCATCATCAGAGACTCCTTGTCTGGAGGATGTACCGAGGAACTCTCCTGAACTAATTCCTTTTTAGTGGCAGCCGCCACCACCATGGCATCCACTGGGGCACCCTTGCTCCAAACTGTCCTGTCCGTGGGAGGGCTGAGTATCCTGTCCGGTCTCTTGCATATTGGCTCGACAGTGTCTGTTTCCTTACACGCCCTGATAGTTATGAGGTCCACCAGGGGGTCGGCGGGAGGGGACACCAAGAGGTAGATGGGCCCGCATCAAACCGCCTCCAGAAACACAGACTCATCCGAGGAAGGTTTTTGGGCAGACCACCCCCCCCCCCCAATGCGCAACATTTCCATAATGTCTCCAAAGCAGATGTCTTTGGGGGGTGACCTTGGGGAACCTTCCCCTTCCTCTAAGTCCGTGTCCTCTGTGAGGGACTCCTCTTCCACTTTCGTTTGTGAGGGACCTCCTCGGGGGGGGGGGGGGTCGGTCTGAAGAGGCCTCACCAACAATGTCCTGTTCCTCAACGGGAACCATCTGGGACGTAGGTGCAGGCTGTTCCTGGGGCCGGATGATGGAAGACAGGCCCGTCTGAGAGGGAATGGCGGGTGGATCCATAGCAAGAGCCTGGAGCCTCGAATCTCTCGAAAGGACCCTCTCCACGACGTGGAATGCCGAGGGAGAACTGCTTTCCCTACGATCCGAAAGCAGTCCCCTCGGATACGATGTGCGGATCGGCACCGGAGGTGATCCGATTGGATCCGAAAGGGTAGTGTGCTCTGACCTCAACGGAGCTGAAGGCCCACTAACCCCTTCGGATCAGACGCTCAACTCACGGCCCCAAGAGCTTGGATCCGACAGACTCGAGGGTACCGTCGGCGCAGAAGTAGGAAACACTGTCGGCGCCGACACCACCCCGGCTCTGAAGCTAGTCGGATCCGACAGCTCCGAACCCCGATAGTGGGTCGGAGAAGAAGCAATAGGGGCGAAAAAAGGGGTCGAGCCCCCCCCCAAAGGGGGGGAGGCAAGAGCACTCCCATCTGCAGCTGGGCCTGAAGAAATCAACGCATCATCTGGTTCATGTCTGCGTTGGATAAACTCCTCGTTGATCTGAACAAGGCTGCTGACACCGGCCGGGAAGGCCGCCTAGATGACCTCGAAGGTGACCGGGTCTCCTCCTCTGGCTCCAGGGAGAAACGTGGAGAACGGAGCAGGGAGGGGGAAGGCCCAGAGACCTTAAGGGGAGAGGCAAGCTGCTTGGACGGAGGAGCCAACTCAGACCGCCTCTTGTGGCTACGGTGTCTCTCTTTTTCCCGCTCCCTGTCCTTCTCTTTCTTTTTGCCGTCCCTTTCCTCCTGGGCCAAGAGGGAAGTTGAGTCCCGGCCAGGGGATCGGAGGTGGTAGGTGGAGCAGCCGTGGCTGGCGCCACAGAGGAAGAGGAGGATGAAGTGGAATCAGGGGGCAAAAGGCCAGCAAGGATAAGCTTCGTCCTCCTATCCCTCAAAGCCCTGGGGTTGAAGGCTGCACAAATAGTGCAGCCCGAAGTAAGGTGATCAACTCCCAGGCAAATAACGCACCGAGTGTGGCCATCCGCTGGGGACAGCTTATGGCCACACTCGGAGCATTTAGAAAACACAGCTTTTGGGCCTTCAGACATATTAGAAAGGAAAAGAGAACAGGCCCACACTATCACACCTCCACACACGCAGAGGGGGGAGGGGAATAAACTTTAACTAACCAAAAAGTTTTAAAACTACCCACAAAAAGCTAAGGGAGTTAGAAGGGAGTTCACACACACAAAGATAGAGAAAATCTGACAGAAAAGGTATATAAAAATCCTAAACTCACAATACCACGCTCAGAGCTCATTCTAAGAAGCTTACAGAAGCCGCGGCAAACGAGATCTGGGGGTTAGAGGGAGGTGGTAGGGCATTATGGGTAGGGAAGGAGCTGGGAGCTCAGATCTTTTAGCTAGGAAAGCTGCCGGCTCGGATATGAATCGGATCCGATACCCACAGGTTGCTGATCAAATGAAGTTAACTACTTCAGACAGATGAATGGATGCATTTTCCACACATGAACCAGTGACATTTTCCTGATCATGGCATCTGGCAACTAATTCTGTACAACTGCATCACAAACTGCTAAAAGCTGAAGGCTGAATAATAAAAATGTTTCTTGGATTTTAAATGCCTCTAAGCACTGCAAAAATGATCTGGTCCCTCCTAGTTAATGTACCACACCATTAAATAACTGTCTACAATAGATTACAAATATTTGGTTGAGAACTGTCTTGAAGAGCTCTCGGAGCCCTGTGCATACCTTTACTGTTTTTAAATTGATGTGAAGATATCACTCTTGTTGAAGCCAATAGTCATGTACAGATATAATCAGAAGTCTGTCGTTAAGCACAATCTCTAAAGGGGAAAAAATGCTATTCCAGTGTGCATGCGTTGTTTTTAACTACAAAGAGAAATAGTACCACCATTGCCAGTGGATCCTTGAAATAACTACAGATTTCTAAGCAGTTTTACATGTGGTATGAAGATACAAAAAAGAAATCGACCTTAGGGCTTTCAGAGTGTGTGTGTGTGTGTGTGTGTGTGTGTGTGTGTGTGTGTGCGCGCGACAGAGAGAGAATGTGTGTGGTTGAGTGAAGAGTGAGAGTGATCGCTGGCAGCAGCAGCAATGTGGTTTGTGTACCTTTTGTCCATACCACACACACACACACACACACACACACACACACACACACCGCTCTCACTCTTTTCCGATCTCTCACACTGTCACTTCCTCATTCATACCTGCATTCATTCACACATCGCTCTCACTCTTACAATCACACACACACATTCTTTTGCTTTCATGCACGCATGCACTCACACATGCAGACAGACACAAACTCATGCAGGCATTCACTTACCTGATGGCTCGGTAACGATCCGCAGCCTGGTGGTTGGGTGGGCTGCTGCATTAGCCGTTCCATTTGGTATACTTCATAAAGAGGTGTTTGAAGAAATTCTGTTGTATAACCTTGATGAACAGCCTATGACACCCATAAGTCACAGCAGTAATCTGCTCATATGCTGAAACATGAAATTTGCCTCATAGGGATATTGGGAAAAGGGAGATAATGACCATTTTTCTTCATTGCAACTTTTCCTGTGAAGCTTGAGTCATTATTATACTGGTTCCCTTCAAACTGCTTTTGTTGCTGAAAATTCAGAAAAAACCCTTTCAAAAAACGTGTCTTATTAGGAGAGGCACTCTTTTGGTAATGACGAGTAGTTGGGGTTGCATATAATCCTTCAAAGGAACATCTTGTTTTGCCTTTCTTTTCAAGAACCACATCATCAACTGCTGGTTCTCCAAAACAAAACAAAAATGTGCCACAGAAGCATTCAAGTAATTTGCCTTTAATTGCCTTGTGCCATGCAAGACTTCCTGGGACAGCCTTTGACATGGAGGCCCCTGATAAAGCTTCACCACCACAAGCATATTTCAGTCTTCAGAGTCCTAATCTTATCTATCTTATCTACTGATGCAACCAGTTTTCTATTCTATTAGTAATACTTTTAATAAATTCTTCCTTAATCTAGTCTAAAATAGAGCTTTATACACTTCAATATGTGGAAAATAATTAATAGCCTTATCAGTTCTATGTATCTGGATGTATAAATTTCCTCACATTTATCTAGTAAATTAAATCCTTACCAAAAGGCAGTGTTGTAACTTTGACTAGATGTAGATAAGAAAAAAAGGAGCAGAAGCAGGCTTGTGCGCATTATACAAATCCTAAGGGTGCTTTACAGCAGCCAGTACAGCAAGTGATTATTTACTTTTGAAATGCACTTAAATTTAGAGAGACAGTGGACACTGCATCATGGTGCTTTATCATCTCACTCGGTCTTGTTACAAATGAAAAAGGATTCCTCAAAAGGCTAAATGAAAAAAATCCACCCATATAATTCAAGCCATCCATAAAACATTAGTTTTCTGGTTAAGACCCTAAGGACAGTGAAGAATAGTTTTCTCTAATAGTCCTGAGACAGAGAATGGGCATGATCCAGGTAAAGATGTCCTTATCAGTAGAGCTGTCAGGGGAGGATGATGTTCTCCTTTTCTGGTTTGAGCTTTCACAGATGCTTCAAAAATTCATTTTTATTTAGAGTCATTACTAATGTTAAGTTGAGTAGGAGGTGGGGGGATATAAAACTACACACAGCATTAGCTGAAACAAGGTGGATAACTGAACTTATGGCCAATAGTTCACCTGGACTTAATGATGTTATACCTGTAAAACCCACCCTATTGAATAGGCGGGTTTTTCATTAATTTTCATTGGATGTAGTAGAGTTTAAAATGATGCCTGTCTAATTTTGTGATGTCTGATGAAGGGTGTAACCCGAAAGCGCTTACGTTGTGTTTTAGTATTGTGTTTTAAGGACTGAGTTTTTATTAAATACTCTCTTGGTTTACAGCAGTGTCCTGTTGCTTTTTCGTTGTGTTTGGACTTTTGCTTAAGGACACAGGACTATTGGCAGGCGTGAGGTATTTGTTTGGATTAGTTCTGAATATTTGTTATAAGTTTTACTCATCACAAAAAAACTCACATAGCAGATCATCTTTTTTGCCAGCTAAACTGCAGAAAAAGCTAGTTCTGTTAACTGCAATTAGTTCAAACTCTGGATTCTCTTGCTTTCTAGTAAATATCCAGTGACCTCTATGGTACATTTTTAATATCAAAATAAAATACCCTTTCTGACTACAAGTTGAATGCTACCTGTTGCTTAAATACTCAGAATTCTGTGTTCTACTTCCAAGTGTGGATTTCATGGCTTCAATGTCCTCCAATATGCATGTTATGCTGAAACATATCTCACTTTCACAGACTAAGGAAGTTCAAATTTTGTGTCACAAAATTAAGTACTCTGTAATACAATATTCAGCAGGGTCAAGTAGGTACTTTTGCTACATAAGCTAACCTACAAACTACAAAACTAATACTACAGACAGACAGAGGATACTAGTGACGGACTGAGTGAAGGAACACGCACAAAGCTAAAGCAGAAGACACAACATGAAACACACAGGGTGAAAGAAGGTCAGTTTGCCATGTGGAAATGGAACTTACTGTGTGTAGGCTGAAGAGGAAAAGCTGATGTAAATTCACCAAAACTGCAGCTGGATGAAAGCGTTCTGAACGCTGGACAGTCAGAAATTGTTGAGGAAAGGGTTAACAGAAAAGGGAAAAAGAAAAGAAATTTTAACGAAAAACATTTTGGGAAAACAATAAGACTAAGAACAGAAAGGCAGTAAGTCAGCCAAAGCTGTAACATGAAAGGCAATAATATACCACAGCCAAAGCACACAAAGCCTTGCAGAGCACATACAAAATGAGATAAGCAAACAATATCTGACCAGTAATATAAACTGCCTTTGCTATTTTCAAGTGATAAGCAAATGTGTCAGCAAGCAAGTATGGGTATCATGTCTGCAGATAATCCACAACAACTGAGGATATGGGAAAAAAACTTTTACTTATTTTGTGATCATGCTTCTTTTAGACTTGTGCTTCTGTTTTGCAACTCTTATTTATCCACTAGTAAAGAGAAACTTTAATGGCAAAGTTTCTATAGAAAGTACCACCTTATCTCAGATCAGAGTTGTATATGGAACTGGAACACAACTATGGCACAGGTAATGCTGTAAAAATCCCTTGTTTAAGATTCTATGAGAAAGCTATGCAAAAATAAAAAAAATGATTTCATTTAACATGCTATTTAGCTAGAGTGTAATATGAATTACTGAGTAGAATACTTAAATTTCTGACCTATAAATATAATGGCAAAAAACTGACAAACAATTTCTCTTCTAATCGCATGTATGGCAATGCGCACAAGAATTTTAAATAACACAATAGTGTCTGTTTTCTTCACTGAATCAAAGATATCACTGTGTGTCATGCCAACTAAATTCTTCTAAGCATCTTTTTAAATTGTGTTATTGTAAGTCTCACTTTTGCCCTTGATCTAGCAAAGGCTCTGTGCTGCTGGTTTTAGCAGTTACTGTGTAGACAGGTGGGTTATACTGAGGCTGTTCAGACTGTAGGAATAGTTTCAGTTATAGGCTCCTTGAAGTTTTAGTGCAAGATTGCTAACAGTAGATTAAGGAGATTTTATTTTTTTTTCCCTACACTACTGTGTAATCAGAGACTTGGTATATTTAAGTATGGGTATGGGAAAGTTCAGGGGGCCTGCCACCCTGCAAAAATCACTGTTTTTTGTGTTTATTTGCTTTCTAGTTTCAGTATTTTAAGCCATTTGATGTATTCTGTTTTGTTAAACTGCAAAGTTGAATGACCGAAGTTTGACTTTGCAGTACAGACCCTACACACACACACTCGCGCACACATATATAGGCGAGTACCATTCATGTGGTTGAGTTGTCATATTATTAAGACTTGAGTTATGAGTGAAGTGACAGTGAGTGTTATTATGTGGAAGTTACTGAGTGTGAAATGACTGGATCTTCTGGATTACGGTGTAACCTGCGTACGTGATGTTGAAACTAGTTCTGGTGCAACAGTAGTAATGCCATGTAAAGTCTAATGCACTTTTCAACAAATCTGTGCAATTATGCAATTAGTACACATTTAAGCAGAGGATGTGGGGGGTTATACCCTCTACACGAGGAACCAGTGGTGCTTGCATACTGTGTGTGTGTATGAAAGTGTGTGGTTGACTGTATGCTGTATGGAGGATTTGCAAGTTTGGAAGTGTTCCAGTAAGTATGCGAGATGCGCAATGTAATGTTTTGGATTTTGTACGTATGTGCAATATAAGTGAATATATGTTTTCAGTAGTTTGCATTATGTGTGGGCTTGCCTGGATGTTGACTGTGTTGTGTTTGTCATGTGCTGTCTGTTTAAATGGTATATTTCAATGGCTTGTGGTGAGATTAGTGTTTCCTCTGATAAATAAAAAAAAAAAACCTCTCTCTGATCATATAACTTAACCTCTTCTTAATCTACTTCCCTCTACACAGCTTGCTCTAACAATATATTTTACTGGGATTGCTTCGACATGCCAGCTCTGATATCCACACGCTATATAATACATGTATATATTAAATCTTCGCAGTTACTCTGTATATAACAGTCATACTTCTAATATCTGTATACCCTCAAGCCAACTGTGATATTCAACATGTATATAATACATGTATATAACACATGTATATATTGCATTTTGTCTTTCATTTTGCATATATAATGTATCTGCTGTGTTTACCACCAGGCTAAGACTGAAATAAATCCAATGGGATCACTTCTGTACCCCTGATAAAGTGAAAATAAAAAAAAAATAAAATCAAAAGATATACTTTTTAGTTTTAAAGCATACGAAGACATGCATAACTCTTTGCCCTACATACTTACGAAACATGCCAAGAACACACAGTCAAAGTACTATACACAACAAGGTGGAGGCATACATGATGTAAAAATGACACAGAGGATTACCCTGCTCAAGTAGTTATCATAGGTTCATAGATTAGTACTAAGCTAACTGCCCTTGCGAGCAATTTTAAGCCTAGCCAGTTATCCCTTGTGAGACTCAAACCCTACACTTCGTGTTTGTAAGGCAACCACCTTAACCATTAGGCCACCCTCCCAACCCCTTCATCAATCACTTATTGTTAACAAAGCCTGCCAAACAAGCAGCATATGAAAATATTTTACCATTACTAGTAATAATGCCCAACTTCAAACATAAAATAACTGGCTAGCTGATGTCACTTCAAGGGAATCTAGCATGCATCTGTCTGGGATGGGGTGGCTAACAGACCTTCCCTGCTTTGACAGAAAGTGGGCTAAACGTTTCATCTCATGGCTTCTGTTTACTGGTTAAAACTTAACCCCATAGTGCCTTTTTTAGGCAAAGTTTCTCTCACAGGAATACACACAAATTCTAATTTGAACAATATCAAGTACCTGATACCACACAGGCTCACACAGAGGTCCAGGTAGTGCTCAGAAAAATAGCCTACCATATCACTGCCAACAACTGATACCCTTCTGTTTCCCTCTGAACATGTTGATCATCAAAGTAGGATCAAAAAGCAAATGCTCTCCATCAAACAGAATACAATTAAGGATGAGTAACTACCCCACTATAAACTAGTATACCTATACAATGAGCAACAATTTTCCCCACTATAAACTAGCATACCTATACAACTAGCAGCAAATATGCTTAAAAATTCCTCACTTTACTAATGGAGATTTCAAAGTATTCCTTTCCCCAAAAGCCATATTATTGCTCTAGACTTTAACCTTACTAACTTCTCTACTCCCTGTACTGTCCATAACATCATTATCTAATTATTAAAATCCAATCACCTATCAGTAACCTTTGCTTTAAAACACACACAAAGCCCACCCCAAAAGAAAAGTTATTTTATGATTACTTCAAAACAAACAACCTGTTTACAGACCTTCTTGAGGACTACAAACGGTGCAAGTTCTCCAAATAACCCAATACCTGATGCTACGGCATTCTACTCTGGATTCTAACCCGTTACGGACAGATGCATCATACAGCCTGTTCCCATCTGCTGTAGGAATAATGGTAAATTCAGATTTTGCAGTAAAAATACATGCAAAACAATGTTCAGGAGGAGTCAAATTTAAGGGAAGGCAGGAATTGAGCAATTTATGTAATGTCGGACTGAAAGTTGTAAAGAAAGAAACATGTAATGTACAGTGCATATAAATGGGAAAAATGTTAATATGGTTTTTCTTTTCTATTAATGTATGTATGCCTATGTTTTAAGTCATAATGTGTTTAAAAATGGTAAATTCAGAAAAAAGTCTGTATAACAGAATTCCATATAAAAGCTTTACAGCAAAAAAAGAATAAAATTCAAGCAGTTTAACAGATGATCTGGAATATAAAAAGGACTTGTATAAAACTCTAAAGTCCACCAGCAGAGTGTGCGGCACTAGATATGAATTCAAGACTACAACCAGCTCTGAGGATAACGACAAGGTTGTCTTCAATTACATTAGGAAACTTGCATACTAGATATGAATTCAAGAGTGCTACCAGCTCTGAGGATAACCACAAGGTTATCTTCAATTACATTTAGAAACTTGCACACCATATATGAATTCAAGAGTGCTACCAGCTCTGGGGATAACCACAAGGTTGTCTTCAATTACATTAGGAAACTTGCATGTTATGCCCATGCCCAAGCTAAACTAAATTCCAATGGAGTCTTCCACTCTGATCTTGAAGTCAGTGCTAATATCCTTCTCAAACAAATTCAGTCTTAATTACATACCTCCACCCACAAAACAGCCAGATATTCCACTACCTATACATCCACACCATAAAAAATGCAAAATCCTGTCTCTATTGGTCCAGATAATATCACTGACTGCCTGTAAGGTTTACTCAAATTTCTTAGACTTCTTCAACTTAAGTCTCTCTACAGATTACATCCCTGAAATATGGATAATGCCAATAGTGGTACCATTACACAAAGGTGACCTCATGACAAAAGTCTGGAAACTATAGATTTATTAGCCTGATGAGCATCACTTATAAAGATAAGCATTTCATAACTGCCAAGCTAATAAACAATAACATAGGTAACTTATAAACCTTGGAACTAAACCAATTTGTGCGGCCACCAAACCTAAGTTACTTCTTCAAAAGGGTCACTAAAGCTCTAGATAAAGGCCTGAAAGTTCATAATGGTACTTTGATCTTCACACCACCATTGACATCATTGCACACACTGGTATTATTAGTAAACTTTCCCAACTTGACATAATTCCATACACAGTCTAGTCAGGCAACAGATTCTCCGACAGAACTCTCACTGTTAAGGTAAGGGGTACCTCCCACTGACAGAGGAATGTCACCAGTGATGTTCCATAGGACTCTGTCCTCGGCTTCTGCTGCTCAGCATCTACTTCTCAGATGTGTAAGCAGACATCAAGGGATGGGCCACATTAAGTCTGCTGATGACAGAAAAGTGGGTGCAACTGTCAAATCTCCATGACACAGCAATACTCTAAAGCAGGGCATGGACCACACAAACATCTGGCAAGTCAATCATGGGCTCACTTCAAATGCCAAAAAAAAAGCAGAATAGTTACATGTTGGAAAGACATCACTGTCTCTGCTAACCACATTGCCAAGTACGGCTTGCAAAACAGATACAGCCACCTGTGACTTGCCTAATGCTGAAAACTAACCACAACCAAGACATGGTAATAGGATATCCTTCTATAGTTCTTAGCTGATCTGTATGGGAACTCTCTAAAGGTCTCATGCACTCAATCCCTCTATACCTTTCCTTTACTAGAACCATTCCGAAATACACTGCTTCTTTTATAATGTATCTCACAAAACATCTTGAACAAGCTTTTCTGACCAAGATGATTTCTGAACTATGCAATCTAAACTAAGACTGAAAGACCTAGTCATCTAATCTGTCTCCTATAGATTTTAGGGGTGATCTCTGTTCAGTCTTTTAAAAATAGAAATCCCTTACTTTCTTCCAACCTCTCCCCGTTTTGCAGAACCAGCTGTCTATCACGTGTCAGAGACCTCAACTTTCACTGCAAAATCAGCAAAACCTGCTGGTGTTAGATAAATAACCCTGTGCATTCCCTGCCTTTGTAATAAACTCCCAATACATGTCAAACAAGGTAATATTTGACCTTCTATGTCAAAGTTTCATTTTTCAGTGCAGAAATAACTCTGGTACGGGACTCTACAGTACAATCGGTGATTTCAATATTTACTGTCAACATTGCACTGCATAATTATTACCCTACAATTCAGCTGCAGACCAAGGGATGATGGGACACAGGTTGATGTAATGAAAGTAGACACATGGAATACAATGGAGTCATGTCAAAGAGGAGAGAAAAACTGGGGAGCATAAGAGCAGAGGAAGGCAAAAGTACAATTGCACAGAGACTTACTATAATACTAGACGATTCAGGAAATCACTAGTGCAGTAATCCATACTACTGGAATTTCACCACTAAATGTCGTCAAATATCTGATACGACCTGTAGAGCTCAGGATCCTTCTCCCTTGGATGAGTGCATGCCTGGCTCTTCGTGTGGCCATACAAGCACTATAAAGCAGGTGTCTACCCATGCTATCAGAGGGCTTTCTTGTCCCAGAAGTGAAGGATAGAGCCTTAAGGGTATATACATAGCCAAGTATACCATATGGGAGGAGCTAGATTTACAAATAGATTAATAAACTACTCAGGAGAGAAAGGGAATCATGTGTGAAAAGAAGGATTAAAGGGAAGAGATAAAACAAGTACCCACAACCACTATCCAGACAAGAGCAGAACCAAGGTTTTACCAATAAGGGTGGGAGAAGGACAGAAAAGTTTGGATATCCTACCGATGCCCATGAGACAATAGGGACATGCAGAGGGGGTGGTGGGACAGAGTACTGCTATAGCACTGCAACACTGATTTAGGAATAGTCTGCATGGAAACAGTGTCACTCCCTTTTTGGCCAAAGAAACAACTGATTAGTGTTCCTTACATCTCTACTTTTGTGTAGATAATACCAGAATTATCTGTGCACATCACAGGTGTCTAAAATTATTTCACCCTTATTTCTGAGGGCTTGGGAAGAATACAGGAAGTTGCATTGTTGGGTTGAGAAATAATTCTGTCACTGCTTAGGCGTACATGAAGGACTGGTTCTTAGGCTCAACCTTCCTTTATGGAAAGGCAAAAATGACTCTGCATATCAAGACTTCCAACTCAAGAGACACCCTGCTATCTGAAGTGACAGCCACAACCACAGCAATCTTCCAAGTTAAGTCCTTAAGAGTGACTCATGCACCTGGCTCAAATGGTGCTGCAGTATGCTTTTTTAGGACACAGTTCAAGTCCCAGAGTGGGTGAAACTTTTACCTGGTAGATTCAAGTATAAAACTCCTTTAATGCTTTCAATGGTCCCGGGTTTGCTAAGGAAACATCCTGAATATCAAATGGTAAGCAGGCTGAAATGGCACAGCACTGAATTTTAATAAATGAAAAATACAGCTCACTGAGATGCTACAATATCGGGGGCACTGTAGCCTCTTTTTTGCCCTTCCTCTTTGCCTGTTGCCAGATGGAAAGTCTCTTCTGTATGGATATGAAGGATTTCCTTCTGGAGAGCTTACATAATAATGTTGAGCACATCCTTTAAGTACTGGTGCCTGAAGAGCATCAGTATGTGATCATCCAAGTAGTGCGATAAAGTGTCATCAAGTTGGGGTGGATTGGGAACACTTGGTGCTGAGTGTGAAGGTCCATCAAGGCTGGTAGCACCCGAAATCTCCCAATGTACCTTTCCATGATCAGGGAGAACTAGTTCTGCCTTGGTCAAAATTGTGCCGTCAGTTAACTTGGCCTTCTCCCTCCTCATTTTGTGGATCACCCTGAGAATTAAGGGAAAAAGCGTACAGAAACAGACTTAGCCAGTCTATGAAGAGGACAAATTGTCAAGCTTTTTTGCAAGGTAATCTTTAGAATGACATTTAAAGCTGATTGTTGCCTGGGTAACTCACAGGTCTAGTTGAGGAACACCTCACCAGTGCAACATTTGAAGACATCCCTGGGTAACATCTATTCATGTGGGCCTGCCTCTTAAGTACTACCCAGTCAGGGTATGCTTACTGCTTTGAGAGGCATTTGGTGCTGTATGGCCAGGTCTCAAGCAGGGATTGCTATCCTGCAGAGGGTATAGGATCTTGTTCCTCCCTGTTTGCTAACAAACCACATCACCACAGTTTGTATGTCACTACCTATCAGATAACCTCCTTCCAAACCCATCTGAAAGCTTTCAGGCCTTGAACCAGGAATAAAATCTGTTTAAATGCTTACACTACATTGAAATTCTGAGGGAATGCTCTCTATGCCACATCCAAGGCTTCTGCTGTAAAGGCCTGATTGAATATTTCCTAGGACAAAGAGATCCCTAGGTTTAAACGACTCTGCTCTGTTTGATCCACCTTGCAGCTCTTTGGCTACAGAAGGGAGCACTGGAATAATGTTTTTCCCCAAAGATTGAGTATGCTCGGTCCACGCAGACCTTACAAACTTCTGAAGATTTTGCATGTGTAGTCTAGCTTGAAGTTATCACCAGTATAGTGACCGACATGAATTTCAGTGCCCTGAGTTACTCATTCATGTTTTTTGCTTTGTTTTGAAATGCCATGCAAAATGGTGGCAATAACATCAAAACGTTAGCTAACTAAGAAAATGAACAGGTTCCCCAATGGGGTACTAATCTGGCTCCTGACATTCAAAACCAGCTGACCATGTAGTCTTCCAAACATGCTCTACTCCTGACACAAGAAAAGAGAAGGCAACAGGAATAAACTGAGATGGTGTTGCTGCATGCCTGCTCAAAGATTCATAAGTACGTACTAAGCTAGCACCCCATGTGGGCCATTTTAAGCCTAGCCAATTTCCCTTCCAGAGGTGAGGATCAAACTTGGTACCTTGTGTCTGAAGTATACATCTCAACCATTATATCAACCCTGAAAAATGTCTCAGTCATGGGCTCATGGGTAAAGATTAGGCTATCAGTCTGCATACTATTACAAGCCTAGCCAATAAGAGGAGGCAATAATCACACCCTGTACCTTATACCTGTGAGGGAAAGATCTTAACCATACCAACCCCACCTGTTTTACACTGCATGCTATAGAAGTCTGAATGAATATCAGGGAAAGCTAGAGGTGAAGTGCAACAGTGATCTATATGAACATCATTACCAAGAACCACAAAGTTACTGAAGAAAGTACAGTTGTGTAAAATTTTACCACAATGGTAGACTTACTTTTATTCAGTGTTGCAGTATTCATTACAACAGTGATCTCTGCTAAGGGTGGTCCAATGTCTGGCCAGTATACCAAAGCCTTTAAGCTGCTTTAAGGTACGCTGTACATCACACGTATGCTCCTTGTGTAGCATACGGCATAAAGGTGACATCTAGATATACCGTCCTCAGAACTGAGAAATATAGTAGCAACACCAGTCCAAGGAAATAGAGGTAATCAGTACATCCAGAAGAGAAATGGACCAGGGGGCGGAGGGAGGGAGTGAATACTGCAACAATGAAGAGAAGGACATCTACTGTTATGGTAAGATTTCACATAACTACTACATCCTTCCATTTCACTGTTGCAGTATTCATTACAATAGGGACAGTGCCAAAGCTAAGGAAAAAGAGGGAGGAAGAAGGACCAGCCGAGCTCCCGACGAAGCCATGAAGGATTGCCCTAGCAAAACCAGCTCTAACGCTGGAAATTTCATCCAACTTACAGTGCTTGGTAAACGTATGCAGAAAAGTCCAGGTAGCTACCTCAAGAATAGAGTTAGTATCCAAACTCTTGAAAAAAGCACAAGAAGAAGCCACAGCTCTAGTAGAATGTGCCTTAACAGAAGGAGGAAGGCTCTTACCATGAAAGGAATAACAAAATGAAATAGCTTTAGAAATCGAACTAGTTTGCTTGGACACAGCCAATCCTAAGGACCTAGGACGAAAGGAAACGAAGAGCTGATCAGACTTAAGAAAAATCGAATCTTATCCAAATAAAATCTGAGTTGTCTATGCACAGTCAACATGTGCACCACCTTCTCACTGACACACTGCGAAGAAGGGAAAAAGGTGGGCAAATGAATAGACTGATTAACAGACGACTCATTCACCACCTTGGGCATAAAAAGATTAGTAAGAAGGGTCACCCTGTCCTTAGGAAACACCAAAAAAGGGGAACAAGCCATAAGCTAAGACACCATCTGGCAGAAGTAAGGGCTAACAAAAGTACAGTCTTCCATGAACAATGTTGCAAGCTGAGGCTGCAGGCTCAAAAGAAGGACCCTTTAAGGAATTTAACTTCAATCTAGAAGTTAAAGGAGGTAATAAAGGCAGACAAGAAGAAATAGCTGATAAGTGGGCCTTAACAAAAGAATAAGTGAACCCAGCACTGAGAAATTCATACAAGTAAGAAGGAACCAAAGGGATATCCACAGAACGTGGATCCAGATTATAAGAAAGACCAAACAGAAAACCTTTTCCTTTTGGATAAGTAGGAATTCCTAGTAGTGGGTTTCCTGGCCTCCTGTAGGACCCTAAGCATGTCCATCAAAATCCTATCACCCGCAATGTCAGTCGAACAATGGAGAAGTAGGGATAGATGAGAGGATCCCTTGTCCTGTATGAGCAGGTTCACCTTGTGAGGTAACTTGTGATGACTGACCTTGGCTAAATGCAGGAGGAGGAGGAGGAACCAATGCTGTCTCGGCCAAAAGGGACTCATCAACAACATTTTGAGAGCATCCTGTTGTATTTTGAACAGGATTTTTGGAATAAAGGGAAGGGGAGGGAAAAGCAAAGAAACATCCCCATCCATGAAAAAGAGAGGGCGCCCAACTTCCAAACCAGAGGACCCTGAGACTCTGGCACAAACTAGAGGAAGTTGTCTGCTCAAGGGGAGGCAGAAAGATCCATTTGAGGAGTATCCCTCTGGTGGACAATGTCCAGAAACACATCCCTATGAAACATCCATCTGTGGGATTGAGTTAAGGAACTGCTAAGAGTCTGTCACAATGTTTTGACCTAAAGGAATGTACACTGCCTGAGCAGTCACTTGGAAATGGATAGCTACTTCCCACATTAGGAGTGACAACCGGCAAAGAAGATGACCTTGACTACCCCCCTCCCAGTTTGCTGACATCTTACATCACTGTGGTATTTTCTGTAAACATCTTGAGAGGTCCTGGGGAGAAGAGAGTATGAAAGGCCTGATGAGCCATCAGAAGGGCTTTCATTTCCTTGACATTGATGTGGTCTTTCTGCTGACGAGGCGACCAGATTCCCTGTACCTTAGGGAGGCGAAAACTGCTCCCCATCCATGTCTGAGGCATCTGTGAACAGCTACTGAGAGGGAAGAGGTGGATATAAAGGGAACTCTGGACTGACAGCCAACTGCTGAATCCACCAGTGAAGTTCCTCCTTGAGACATGGAACAGGAACTAAAAAATCGAGAGGATGAGAATGCTGAAGCCAAACTTGACTTTAGAAACCAATGAATGTTTCTTATGTGGAGGTTGGCAAAAGGGAGCATAGGAATAGTGGAAGTCATGAACCCCAGAGCTCTCAGAAACTACCTTGCTGATACTGAGGTCAGAGGAAGAAGGGACTGAAAGAAGGAAATGAGAGCTACAGCCTTGGGAGGAGGCAGGGATGCCAGCATAGGAACAGTCTGGATCTTGCACCCCAGAAAGATATGATCCTGAGAAAGAATAAGGAAGGACTTTTGAAATTTATAGTGAAGCCCAAGCTCTGCAGAAGACAGATTGAAAAGTGAAGATTTTGCAACAAGGTCTCTGGAGAGTATGCCTAAAACAGGAAGTCATCCAAGTAGGGAAAGACACGGATCGCCCTTAGCCTGCAAAAAAACAATCACTGGAGCGAGGCATTTGGTGAATACCCGTGGGGTAGTAGAAAGGCCAAAGGGCAAAGCAGAGAACTGAAAAAGCCAGGAAGCAACAGAGAAATGTAAACATCCTGAAAAGAGGTTGAACATTCTTGAGATCTAGAGACATCATGTAAGCCTGAGGAAGCAAAGGAGGGAACAAAGTTTGAAGAGACAACATTCGAAAAGAGGGAACCTTCAGAAATGTATTTAGATAAGACAGGTTTAAAATTGGTCTCCAAGTACCTTCCTTCCTGTGTACTAGGAACATTCTGGAATAAAAAACCCTCCCTCTTTGGGAAACTGAACTTCGTGAATAGTACCCTGAGCCAGTAGATCCAGAAGCACCCCTGGAGAGGATGATAGCTGCTCCTAAGGGGGCCGAGGAATTCCCATAATAGGCAGAAGAGGTTTCCAGACCATGAAATACTTCTGGCGTATAAGGAAGAGAACCTAGGAGTCGAGTAATCTTTAACCAAATAGGGGAGAGAAAGAGAAAGTAGAATGTGGATGGGAAGAATAGGATAGTCAGACAGCACCTGGTTTATCAGGAAAGGGAGACTTCTGGGTCCCAGAAATCTGAATAGTTTTAGCGTGAGGAGCCCATTTCCCACCTTTCTTGCCCTTGGGGGGGGGGGGGGGGGGTGAGACAGTCTATAAACAAAGGCTGGCTTACTGCGGTAATTTCTCTGAAACTTAAGGACAGGAGAAACAAAAACATGTTTACGTTCCAGTAAAGCCTTGCCTTATCCTGAAGAGACTTAAAGTGGCAGCAGCTTTGCCAAACAAGTGTTTACTGTTAAGAGGAGCATCCATCAACTTAGCCTTAATATCATCAATCACAGACCCAAAATCAGCATCCCTAGAGGAAGCATCTGCTGCATCATAACTACACTTGATGGAATGATAAGCCACCCGAGAGGAAGTCCCTAACAGGGAAAGAGCAGAAGTCTTCCCTTCAAAATCAGGAAGATCATAAATTACCTGACAGGCCTTGGAAAGAACAGCCAACATGTACCTGGACATATGGGTCTGAAAACTGACAGCCCTAAAAGCTAAAGCAGCAGAGATGTAAACCTTTATCCCAAACCTTTCAATGGTTCTACTATCTTTATCAAAGGGCAGTAACTTAGGAGAAGGTAGCAATTGTGATGAGTTGTCAGAAGCCACAGACACCACTGAGGGGTCAAGTGAAGGGCACTTGTACAGAAATTTACAGTCTTCAGGTACCCTATAAAACCTATCAGGTTTCTTGGAGGCAGGGATTCAGCAGCCTTAGAGGCACTAGAAAAGGCATCCAAACAAGGCAGCCAAAACAGGAGGGACAGCAGAAGGTTTGGGAGAATCCATCTGCAGGAGCTTATAATATCTTTGCTGTACTTCAGAAACCTGAGCACAATCCCACTTAAGCTCCATCATTCCAGAGATTGTATCCTCAAAGGGAATATCAGGCCTAGTAGATTCCTTTTTCTCAGACACATAATCTAGAAGTGGAGGAATCTGAGAGGAGTAAGCAAGGGATTCCTCATCTGAATCTGCCTCCTCCTCAGAGAAATCCTGTTCCCTTGGTCTTTTACGGGGAGTACAGGACCACAGAGGAGCTGGGACAAAAATGCCCTGAGATTTTAAAAGCAATCAAAGTATTAACCCCTGAGTGAAATTTTGCCATTCACTCTGTGGGTCCTTGAGTAATATGTTTAGTTTTCTGCTTTTTCTTTAAGGTGACATCTGCCTTATGAAATGTAGAAGGCTCCAACTCCGGACAGCATTCAATAACTGCAATAGGAAATTCTTCCCTCACTAAAAGTTCACAACACCCCTAGGCCCCTCAGAAATAATCCACCATAGTTCCCCTTGAACACCCGATGCAGACGTCTGCAAGACCTCCAAGAACAGTGATGGAGCCGGGTGAACCTCTGGGCTTTCACTCACCTCGAGAGAGATGTCCAGCGGAGGCTGTACAGCAGGAGAATCTGGCCTAGACTTCTTGGCCTTCTTCACAGATGGCTGCCCCTTGGAGCAGGAAGTTCCTTTCATAGTGTCTTTAGCTAAAAGCTTAAGACAATGATTGTCCAGATACAAAGCCAAAGAAGAAAGCCTACTATGGAGGGTTTTGGGAACAAAATCCTAACAGACTGAACATGACGTATGGTCGTGGGAAGCACTGAGGCAAAACAAGCATGGCTCAATCTGTCTCCCACACTGGCATTTACCCTTCTTGGATGGTATGAAACCCCACACGCAAAAAAAAAAAAGATAAGATAGATACAATAAACCTCAATGGGGCAGTTATCTCCAATGGCTTGGCAAACCAGCAACAGGACAGACATTCACACTGACAATCAAGAGATAGCATTCGGACTGGAGGCAAAAAGTTTCAAAGGATGGCATGTCCGGACATCATCTTTATGTCCTACACTACATGAGGAGCATACATGTCACATATGGCGGACTTTAAAGCAACCTAAAGGCTTTGGCATACTAGCAGGACGTTGGACCGCCCATGGAAGAGGATCCCTACTGTACTGAATACTGCAACAGTGAAATGGAAGGACATCACAAGAAGACAGAAAAGACTGAGGGTATTGGAAACACAGCAGACACGAGGGGTGAAGGATGAGGATAAAAATGCCATAAGCATTTCAGGAAAATGGAAGGAGCTGTAAATGTTAATTACACTATGTTAAATCCCTTACCCTAACAAGATTTGCCAAGGAAAGCATGCAGACCATGAGCAATAGTGGGCTGCAGACACACCCTGTGGTACTCCAAGGTAGAATAAGCCTTTTGAGGATTTCCAGAGAGGTAGGATGCAAACTACTTGAGGTCCATAGAGGAGATACTGCATTAAGATCATTAGTATAGAATCAAAATCTCATGATTAACACTTCTAAATCATTCTGAGAAATTGGGTCAAAAATGGAGAGGGAACAAAGGAAACAAATTCTAGAGAAAGGCAGAAATGGTGAGAGATATGATTAAAAAAAGACCAGAAAGAGCAGAAGACAAGGTGGTATGGAAAGCTGTAGACAGAAAGGAAAAGAATGAGATCAAGGAGAAAGAAGGTTCTTCAAAAGCAGCAGCAAGAGGCACCAATGGTACAGACAAGAGTACTAGTCCAGAAATTTCAGGCAACAGGTCTAGTCCAGAAATGAAAGGTAGGTCTGCAGCAGCAAAAGCACACAGAAGGAGATCACTATGGACGTGAGCTGGGCAAATATTTAAAAAAAAAAACAGCTGAGAACTATACTGGGACCAAGTTTGGACAGGACAGGCACTAATGTGAGAAAGCTTCTCAAAGAAGATAGGCTGCAGTCCGTATGATAATGCAGAAGAAAACCAATGACTAGGTGGGGCAGAAAGTACAGTTGTGTACACTTACCATAAATGTAGATGTTCGAGTGTATTCACTGTTGCAGTCATTACATTTGGGTTACCTGCTTGCAGGTAGCCCTCAGTCGGCCTGATTAACAAAGTCTTGGGTCCTGTGTTGGTTGCTGTCCCTTCTTCCATGACGCCAGGTCATCAGGGGTATAAAACATGCAGCCGATGCCATTACATCAGTTTTTCTTGTCCCAGATGTCAGGTGCCACCCTAATGGGGAGCAATTAAATATAAAAGTACAATGATATACCTCCAACAAAAAAGCAAATACACCAAAAAGGCTTTTAAGCATAGTAAAGGAAAGTAGAGGTATAGCCAAAAGACGTTAGGGGGCTGAGGGGGGGGGGGATTAACCAGGACTGCAACAGTGAATACACTCGAACATCTACATTTACGGTAAGTGTACACAACTGTACTATGTTCTTCATGTTTCACTGTTGCAGTCATTACATTTGGGTAGATTCCCAAAGCTATGGTTGGGAGGAGGAATTTAGATAGCATTAGGACCAGCTATAAGGCCCTGCAAGACTGCAGTGGCAAAGCCAGCTCTGGATTTAGAGAAAATTGGCAAATGATAATGCTTGGTGAAGTTATGTACAGAACTCCAGGTAGCAGCTTCTAGGATGGCCCTGGTAGGGACGCTTCTGAGAAAGACTGTAGAGGTAGATGCAGCCCTGGTGGAGTGAGGTCTGATCCCCTGGGGGATAGGTTTTCCATGGTGCTTACAGCAGAAATGAATGCAATGGCCTATCCATTTAGAAATGGTTTGCTTTGAAATAGCCCTCTCCTCTACCCCTGCAGCAAATGCCGCCAGCAGTTGTTCAGATTTCCTTTGAGGTTTAGTCCTGTCCAAGTAGAATCTAAGATGTCTGTGCACATCTAAGGAATGCAGTATCCATTTCCTCTTTGCTCTGTGGATTGGGAAAGAAGGCTGGCAAATGAATGCACTGATTAAGAGCCACACTGGATACCACCTTGGGTATGAAGAATGAATTGGTTCTGAGGGACACCCTGTCTGCATGAAAGATGATGAAAGGCTCCACTGCCATAAGGGCCTGTAATTCAGATACCCTTCTAACTGAAGTGATTGCTAAAAGGAAAGATGTTTTCTAAGAAAGAAATTTTAAGTCTGCAGTAGCAGCTGGCTCGAAAGGAGGCAGAGTGAGTTTCTCCAAGACAAAGTTAAGGTCCCAGACTGGGGTTGGAGCTCTCCTGGGTGGTCTCAAATTTTTGGCCCTTCTGAGGAACTGCTTGAGCAGTGGATGAGAGAAGAGGGGAGGTTCTGTGCTATAATGAGCTGAAATGGCTGAGGCGTGGATTTTAATGGAGGAAAAAGACAGGCCCTTGTGAAGCATCTCAGTAAGTATTGTAAAATCTGAGGTAAATTGGGTGCTGCTGTGCTCATCCTTTGAGACTGGTTCCAGGCACAGAATCCTTTCCATTTTTCAGCATAAGATTTTCTAGTAGTAGGCCTACTTGCCTCTAAAATGATATCCATCACAGGTTTACTGAGGGATGGTAGAGGAGAGATTATGTAATTAGCCAGGCTGCAAGGTTTAATGTTAGAAGCTGAGGGTGCAGAATCTGGTTCTCCTGATGAGACAACAGGGAAGGAGTCTGAGGCAGGTGCCATGGGGATAACCTTGACACACTGCACAGGAGGGGGTATGGCCAGTCTAGAGCAATCAAAATAATCATTGGTTTGTCCAGTTTGATTTTTATTTGTACTTTGGAGAGCAGAGGGGGGAAAGCAAAGACTGATTTTCCAGCTGAAGGACAGAGCATCCACTTTCCAGGCTTGCTTGTAGGGAGTCCTTGTGCAACATTTATCCAATTGGTAGTTCTGGGAAAAGGCAAACAGGTCTATATCTGGGCTCCCCCATTTGCTTGTCAACATGTTGAAAATCCTTGGTTCCAGTTACCACTCGTGTGGGTCCATGAGGTTTCTGTTTAGTCTGTCTGCCAGTGTATTTAATTTTCCTCGCAGGAATTGAGCTTGCAGGTGCACTTGGTAGCTCAAGGCTGTGTTCCACAATGCCATGGCTAGTCTGCAGAGGGGGTAAGAATGTGTACCCCTCTGCTTGTTTATGTACCACATAACAGTGGTGTTGTCCATCTTTATCATAAGTTGTCCTGGAAGAATGTGGTCCTTGAAGGCTTTCAGAGCATTCTGTACAGCTAACATTTCTTTTTGATTGATATGCAGGTGCATTTGACTTGGGTTCCATTTGCCCTGAATGCACTTCCGTGCCAGGTGAGCCCCCCCCCCATGCATATTCTGATGCATCTGTTGCTAGGGTTTGGGCAGCAGGGGGTGGTGTGAAAGGTAGTCCCTTGTTTTGGTGGCAGGCCTCTGCCCACCAAAGGAATTCTAGACATAGGCAAGGTATGATAGGAATCATTGCTTCTAGATCCTGAGAATGGTGACACCATAGGCTTTTTAGACACCACTGTAGTTTCCTCAGATGCAGTCTTGCATATGGAATTAGAAGAATGCAGGAAGCCATGAACCCCAAAGGCTTGCAGTATTTGTCTTGCAGACAGCAGGGTTTTTGTGGCCACTTGTTTGAAGTAGGTGGTCAAATGAATTTGTTTCTCTGGCGTGAGGTAAGCCATCTGAGAAGTTGTATTAAAGCTTGCTCCCAGGAATATAATTTGTTGACTGGGTACCAGGTGTGATTTCTTTTTGTTTATGGTATACCCCAGACAAGTTAGAATTCTTTGTACAAAGGCCAGATGATTCAAAAGTATGTCCTGGCTTTCTGCCTGAATTAGACAATCGTCCAGGTATGGGTATATTTGAATATTTCTTTGCCTGCAAAATGCAATAACTGGAGCTAGGCACATTGTGAATACCCTGTGCGCAGTAGATAAGCCAAAGGGCAGTGCAGAGAACTGATAGTGCATGTGGCCTGCTTTGAAGCGTAGGTATCTTCTGCAAGATTCGCTGATTGGGATGGGCAGGTATGCTTCTTTTAAATCTAGTCTTGCCAACCAGGCATCTTTGCCTAGCATAGGAAGTAATTGAAGAGTCAGCATCTTAAATTTTGAAATGTCCAAAAAAGTGTTTAGAGTAGACAGGTCCAGGATAGGAAGCCATGAATTGTATTTTCTGGGTACCAGGAAAAGTCTCGAGTAGAAACCTTGTCCCTTCTCCTCTTCCAGTACCAGCTGAATAGCCCCCATGCTTAAGAGAGAAAGTACTTGTTTTTGGGCCTCTGCCCAATGATTTGGGGGTAGGTCTGGCCACCTACTTGGTGGTGGCAACGTGTGAAAGTGAAATCTGTATCCCTGGGACACTACATTTAAAACCCATTTGTCCTGGGTAATGAGTTCCCATTTCTTTGCATGAAGAGCAATCTTTCCCCCCAAAGGGGCAGTCAGTTGATAAATGCTTGGAAATTTTAAACGGAAGTCATTGAGACAGTTTACCATGGGGGTAGACTTATTACTCCCAGATTTGGAAGTGGAGACCCCCCACTGCTTAGTCCTGTGCGTCCCTGGGACTGAAACTTGGGGATTTTGCTGTGTCTGGGCTTGGCTTGAAAAGACCTGGAAGGGGCTGGAAAGGACCAATTCTTAGAGGGCCAGTGCCTACTAAATCCAGGAGGCTGAATTTTAAGAAATCTTTAACAGTTTGCATAGATTTATTTTTAAGAACTTCCTCAGCCTTGTTGACAAACAGGCGGTCCTGATTTAAGGGAGCATCCAACAATTTAGCTTTAACATGATCAGGCAAGGATTGCTCCTTTAGCCATGCATGCCTTCTGAGTACAGACCCAGTAACAGCAGCCCTGCAAGAGGCCTCTAACGAATCAAAACCACATTGCAAAGTATGTTTTCCAACTTGTTCAGCAGAATGCATTAAGTCCTGTAATTCTTTATTTTCCACACAGTCAGGAATCAACATAATTTCCTGTTTAAGCAATCCAATAACATGTTGCTGATACTTTAACATATGAAACTGGCAGTTTAAAGCCCTAATGGCCAAGGTTGCAAAAGTGTAAACCTTCTTACCCCATCTATCCAGCGCCCTGGAGTCTCTATCAGAAGGGGTAGAATTTTTAGCAGTAGAAGCCTTAATGCCCTTGGGCACCTGTGAAATAGTCTCTGGATCCGCAATAGGATTTTTAAAAAAAAACGTGTGATTCAGGGACCCTGTAGTATCTGTCAGGTTTTCTGGGAACACGAGGCAAAGAAAGAAAAAGCATCATCAACAATGTCTAGTACAGGAGGAATAGCTAAAGGCCTATGCAGAGGTAGGAGTAAGAAATCCCTAAGTCTCTTTTTTGAATCAGAAAAATCCTGGCTTTCCCAGTGGAAATGCTCCCTTAGAGTATGCAAGGTTTCCCCAGAAGAAAAATCCTCTGGAGGGGAAGCAGAGGGAACTGAGTCCTCTGCATCAGAATCCTCATAAGTAGATAAGGGCAAATCCAGATAATCAGAAGAATCAGAAAAAAAATAATCCTGGTCAGAAGATTCATAAACAACTTCAGTCCTAGGCCTCTTAGAAAGGGGGGTTGGCTACCCCTGATTAGAGTTATTAAATCTTCAGCCATTCTTATTTGTTTTTTAGGCATAGAGGCCTGAGCATGTGGCCTGGATGCCTTTTTTTAGGCATGGTTCGAGATTTAGGCCTAAGTGAAGAAGGAGGCGTCAGTTTAATATGCAAGTCCGTAAGCCTGAATACACCCTCAGAAGCCGGTGTTTGCACAGCGGCTCCGGACCCATCCAAGGTAGAGACATCCGCGGGTTCCATAGCTGAAGCATCTCGTGGCATAACGGACTCCGAACGGATCTCAGTAGAGGCCTGCGAATCAAAAGTAGCGGGTATCAGGGGCTGCGAAAGCACCTCACTGAGTACTGGTGAACTGGCGACTGGCTTAGGAGAAGCGTCGTCAGCAGTTTTGGACCTCAGCGGCCTGCCTCTGTCTTTATCTTTGCATTTTTTTTTTAATCCCGGTAGTCGGATGACTAACAGACGACATTTCTGGATAATTAAACAGAGAACCGAAATATTTAGAGGCGAAAATATACCAACGACGGATAGTGCGCTGACTATCTGCCCTCTGGGCATTAATCCCTACGTCACCCAATGGGTTGCTAACTGGCTTACTGATAGAACCCACACTGAAAAAGTAGCTGACTCCAAATCCAGCTCCAGACAAGTGGAGTACCTCAGGGTTCAGTCCTGGGACCACTCTTGTTTTGCATCTACTTTGCTGAAGTACAGGCCAACACTAAGGGACTCTGGTTAACAAAGTTCGCAGATGACTGCAAACTGGGAGCCATTATTGAATCCCCAAATGATGTGGATACTCTACAAAAGGGTCTTACAGAAGCTTGGTGCCAGAGCCATGGGCTCAAGCTCAATGCCAAGAAATGTATAGTTATCCCCTTTGGGAAAAAAACATGTATCCGTGAATTACCATATAGGTGGCAGTACACTAAACACCGAAAGTGTGATAAAGAGACTTGGGGACACAGGTGGACAGTGGTCTCAACTTCGATATCCACATCGCCACAACAGTCAGGAAATCCTTCTATGTGGCACACCTCATCACTAAGGGCTTTTTAGCCAGAAAAAAAGAGATCATTGTCCCACTGTACTCATCCCTCATTAGACCCATTATAGAATACAACGCCCCATTTGGTATGTACTTCTCAAGACATCTGCAACAACTGGAAAGGCCGCAGAAATACCTCACTAAAAGAATCACAGGCCTAAGTAGATGCCCTACGCTGACTGCCTTAAAAAACTCCAGCTATACTCTGTCGCATATCGTCTACTCAGAGGCCATCTCTGCTCAACATACAAGGCCATGTCAAACCCAGAACTGTTGGACATACTACACTTAAAGAAATCCCAATCCCTCAGAGCCACATGCTCCAGGGATCTAAACCTCGTCATCACAATAAACAAAACATGCTGGAGGGATAGGTTCCTGACTCAGAGACTCCCCATACTCTGGAATAGATTGCCCATACATGTCAAGCACAAAAGGAACCTTGACGATTGGATGGGACAGAGGAATGATGGGATACTGTGAAAGTGGAGCTTAGCCTCCATTTTCCCACTGCACAACTCTCACGGGGAAGGCGGGACTACAGATAGGCACATCATCATAAAGGTGGAACAATCATTTCAGTAGGCCACACCATCAAGCAGCAAGCCTGGAACCAACATGGAGGAGATATGACTTGCAATGCTGTCCATCCACTGTATTACGGTATCTCATGGACAGCAGCCCTTGCCCCTGGAAGCCACAGAGGAAGACAGCTAATGACCAGGAAAGGACAGCAAGAAAGAAAGGGGAAAAAAAATTCTGGCATTACAATTGTTTTTGAACTACATCTTTATTAGCTGATTGAGGTGTGTGCAATACCTAGTAGCACAGGATGCATTTTAATTATAAAATGCCTTCACTTTTTGATAACATAAGGCAGTAAGACATAAAAAAAAACAGCTGAGAATTTGGAGACATTACTTAGTTGGTTACAACAAACAAAAAAATGAAAACAAAAAGAAAATAAGTTCTGGCAACTGTTTGTTTACTTTCAATCAAATCTAGTAGCAATGTTTTTCAAATACCTACAGAGCAGCTAGAAGCAATACAAAGTATAGACAAACTGCCCAAGGGAGCAAAAAGTCTAAGCCTATGAGGCAAATACACGTTTCATAAAATTACTCCTGACTATACTGCCCCTGCAGCAGATTACACGGCTAAATTTAAGAGAACATACAACATAATGCAAATATCCGACTCTTTTCAGATGCAGCACTGGCCATTAAGATTTTGGACAGTGCTTGTGCTAGTGTCAAGGGAAAACAACTTCACCTTTAAGTTTGGTTCAGACTTCTGTTTGTACAACACATATCCTGAAGAGTATTTTTGGTGAGAAACACAGCAAAAAGCCACTTTCGTTACTATGAGGGAAAGATGCATATGACATCAAGAAAAATAGCTAATTGAACCTTTATTTGGTTCCAGACACCTGGACTACTAACAGCAGAAATTCTAAGTCAGCTTGTTTCCCCCAAATCACAGTCTGGTGTACAAAAGTGTTAAAGAACTGAACAAGTGACGTTAATACAAGAAACTATGGAACACTAACCTAACATTAGGTAATCCTGCAAGTAGCATCAACTAACTAGTTAACCATTCTCTATGAAGTTGACTGCAACATCCCAGTTCTTACTGTAAGGATGGTAGGGGAATGTCAATTTCAAATTTACTCAAGTGTTTTTAGCAAAATACTAATTACACAAGGTAAGAAAATAAATACACATAACACTCAGTTAACAGATTTAAATTAAGACTTTCAACAGTACTGCTGATCTAATGCAGCAATCATCCCAACCCAGTTAAGGCTATTTCAAAAATATGACATTTAAGTTCTCTGCAAAAGCCAGCCACAGACTTGACAGTCCCAAAGCTATTACGATAGTAGATTCCACAGGTGAGAGGGCTAGCAAAGTAAAAGCACAGACACCAGACGTATCAAGACATGGTGATGGAACCATCAGCAATCCTTGGGAGGCACAGCTCAGGAAGGTCTAGGACACAGCCAGCTCCTTGAAATAAGTGGGACCCAAGTCATGAATGGACAAGTATACCCACACTTGGCACTTACAAATAAAGATTAAGCATTTGCTGGTAATGAGATGCACTAGCTAGTAGCCTGGCAGCAGCGCCATCTATAAGCGATCAAGCTTGGTGTTGGAAATCCCAGGTACACAGTTTTACAACAGTCAGGCATAGAGGAGACCAAGGCATGGACAACTACGAGAGGTCAATCTGAGATAAAATGGGCTTAATTCTAGAAATGTTTCCTTTATGGAAACATGTCTTCACAAAAGCCAGCACTTGACCCTGGAGTGTCAGCTTACAGTCCAAGGTAATAGAAAGCATATGTTTTCTACAAAATGAAGCTTAGTGACACCTTATATGACAAAGTTGGAAAGCATGGCTGCAGAAGAGTCCTTCAATGTAGCACAAACTACCATGGCTTCAGTAGTTTTGGAGATATTTACTTTCAACCAATCTCAGGAAAAAGTAGAGTTGTGCTACAGTTACCATTACTGTAGATGTTCGAGTATATCAATGCTGTAGTACTCATACTTTGGGTCTTCCTGCCATGCAGAGGCCTGTGACTGGCCCAATTCCCACAGTTTCTGCATCATCCCCAGCCGAAGGATGTCCATTAGTGCTATCTTCATACCTTTCTACACTAAGGAAATCAGTCTGATGCCTGAGGAAAGTACCACCCTCCCAGTTGTCTAAATCCTAAGACAAATGGCTGTGGAGTACAACGAGAGGTAGAGGGTGCAGGAGGGGGATGACAGGTTTAGGGTACCCACCCCAACCCCCAGACCAAGCAGATGGAGGGAATAGAGGGTGCGAGCTGGTACTGCAAAGCTGATCTACATCTCTCTCTATCTCTTACCTGGAAGAGCTCCTGGAAGAAGCACTTGTGGCCACCTGGGCATCATGAAATCCTGGGTCAGCTTAACCAGGCCCTGTGTACCAATACTGTACAGGAGGCTGAAGGCTGAGGCAGTGTATGCTGGGGCAAGGTAGTAGGCCTCTTGGCTTTGGGTGTTGAAGTTTTTGGAAACAAGGCCTCAGGAAGCAGATAGTTACAACCTCTACCCAGTTTCCTGGGATTTCCTCATGTACAGTTACCAAGGGAACACTGCCTCAACCTCAGTTACCAGCACTCAGACATCAGAAGCAGCAGCCTGTAATGCAGCCTCGGACCTGGCCATTGTCGGTTTGGTAATTGTCGCTGTGGTGTGGCCAAAGAAATTCAGAACAAGAAACCGGAACAAGAAGCTACTGTTGCATGGACGCTCATGCTTCCAGACGAGGAAATAGAGAATCTGGTATCAGTGGATACACAGAAGTCTGCAGGCAAGTGGGCAATTACTGGTGCTCAGCAAACATTTTTCTAGCTACTTGCTGCAAAAGTACTCTTATAGACACATTCATTCATTTCCCGTTACTGTGAAAACACATTTTGTAAATTATCAGTGGAAAGCGGCACTACAAGGGGACTTGTACTAAGCCTGGTAAAAGACAAAATATGCAAAGGGTCCTCAACTCTGGCCAGCAAAATTTGCAGCTCAAGGGAATGGTTCCAAAAATTAAACTTTGAAGGACTGAAATCTGACCCATCTGTTAGCATGGAAATAGTACCAAACCTTCACCTACAAAACAAAAAGCATTCTTCCTAAAGGGCAAGAAGAGTGCAGCACCGCTCCATTTATCTTCTAACAAGGATATGCTCCTAAGAGTGAAGGTTACAGAAAAGCCTGTCCACTGCAGCCTTCACAACTCACTGTAACAGGAGAATGCAGAGAAAAAGGTCAACCTCTCAGATAAAGCAGTGACCAGAAAGAAAGCAGTGGTCACAGTGTGACCAGTGGGATTCATGAATAAACAACGGTCTGTACTCTTTACCCTTACAGTTGTCTGCTTCTTGATAGGCAAATAGGCTCCACTGCACTGGTGAACCCTTAAATATTCTTAAAAAAAGATGCAGATTTATTCATTTTTCACCTGATTCCATCTCCACTAAGTGATTTGTGGCTAAGAATGCTAATTTCAGCCAGTAGCACTACTTAAATTCCATCAGTAAAGGACACTATGCAATGGTCCTAAGCAAGACAGGCAAAGCTGATGATGGCTCTGTTTTGGTATTTGACAACAGCACAAGCTACTGTAAACATCTGGATGTCTTGTGCTTTTTCTTCACTTTAGGCATTGAATACTAGCGCTTTCTTATGATGAATACAAGAAGACAAACCGTGGAGTAAAAACTGAGGAATCTGATGGTAACCACATCTGTTAAACCAGATAAAGCGGATGATGTTGATGCTCGACAGATGGAAACCTGACCATGCAAGCAAGAACACTGAAAATTTTCACTCAGATGCTTCACACAACATGGAAAAGTAAACCCATTGCTTTGGCCCACTTCAAATTATCTCTTGAGATGATATCTTGAAGTACAATCTACATATGCAAACCGATGGCTTAGGCAACACTGCAGTGCACCAACTAAAGTATAAGCAGCACATTTGCCCAAGAAACAAGAAAATGAGGTAGCACGTGGAGGGGAAAAATCAGCTCAATAAATTGTAGCATATAACTATGACATGGTACACAGGTTATGTCATTAACAAAATAAACAAAAGTAGCATCTGCCACTGCTAAGGATGTTACAATGTAATTAACAAAGCAAACTCTCAAACAAAAGCACACGTCAGTGCAGTGACAAAACTGCAATTAATGTCTCTCTCTCTCTCCACTGATGAATTCATTCACTTGTGCAGTGCTCATCAAGCTACATTTAATATAAATATAGACATTTAATTTCTAAGAATGATTTCATACCCGTAAGACAGATTCATATATACAACTTCTTTATGGCACACAAATCCTTATGACACTGTGTGTGTCAACTGTCTTCTGTTAATGTCCTCCTAGTCACCAGACTCTTGCCTGGATTCTTAAATATACCCATAAGGATTTAAAAAATTCTTCATACCTCAAGCCCCCCTCCACATCACTCAACTCTGGACGATTTCCTGTACCCACAGAAATAGCAGTCTGAAGACTCTCTCAGTATCCAGTGAAGTAAATTATTTGTAACCTCTCCCTATCCCCCCACAATGGCTCACTGACTGACAAACTTACCCCGGGTCAATGGTAGTTTAAAGCATCTCTCAGCATCCTGTTACATTTTTGTGCTTCGGCCTTCAAACCAATGGCTCACTCTTGACAATTAACTGCTGTCAATGTAAAAACTCACTTGGAATACCTGCAAACAAATTTGCAAATTATTCAAAAATATCTTTTTTTGGGGGGGGGGGGGTGGCCACGATGGATAGCTAAGAACAGCAACTGGAGAAAGCTCTAACAGAAATGTGTTACTCTGACAAAAAATTAGTTAAAAATAACATTTTGTAGATTACTGAAGTTTGTTTGCATTTACTAATAGCAGGAGAAGAACTATATAAAGCAAGTTTTCTCAGAAGAAATAATAAAAATTCTGTCGGAATTTATCTACTTTGACTAGAATAAAAGGGGGAGGGACTACAAAATCAGCCATCCAAAAACAGGCAACCAGGACTCCTCTGTTAAAAAGGAAATCCAGTCATTAATTTTGAGCACATAAGATACATCAACAGATAAACTTGATTTAAAAATATAAAATGTTAAAGATTGTGAAAAGAAGATGAATAATCTTGATACACTAATAAAACAAAATTTGCAAATTAATACCATCAAAGAAGCTTTAAATTACCATGAGGGAAGAATAACTGAATGTGATTCGGAAGCTGAATTTATCTTAAAACAGAACTGGCTCATAGATAAAGTAGATTTAGAAAATAGACTGAGATGGAATAACGTGAGAATATATGGAATACCAGAAAAATATGAAGAAAATAAAATCATAAACTTTTTATAAGAACTTGAGTTTACCAGAATTTTTATCTTTTGGGACAGAAAGGGCTCACAGATCATTAACAGATCCTTCCAAAAAAGAAAACTCACTTCCACATTAAATAATAGTTAATTTATGTCTAACATAGAAAAAGATCAAATCTGAAAAGCTGCATGGTTCAGCCCACCCATTAAAAGAGGAGAGAATACATCAGATTTGATAAGAATTCCAATTAAGATAATGATTAAAAGATGCGTTTACCATTGATTAAAAAACAAACAAAAATATTAAATCCAGCTTGTTGTTTACTGCAAGGATAAGCATATTCCTTCCTGAAGGAATCAAAATTTTCAGCACATTAGAAGCTTCTAAACAGGTTAGTAAAAATTAAATTCTGAACCTTACAGAAGAAATTGAATGGAATCCTTCATTCCTCAAGAGAAAGAGTGAAATGAATACTTGGAAGACAGCGTCTAAATTAAAAAAATTTTAAATAAATGACTTTTCCCTCACTGACTTTAATAATTTAATTACTTGGAGAACTGGGTTTGTCAATTAATAAACTAAATATATGGGTCTGCATGCTTTAAAGGCAGATGTAAGTACTGAAATGTAATCTGAATACATGTATGATGCTAAAACAGTGAACTATGATATTTAGTTTTAAGTTACTTATTCAATTAAACTTATTGTAGCAGAATAGTAAAATGTATAAGTGTCTGTTTACCACTTAAAGCGAGTTTCTATTACTTAATAATTTAATGAGTTATGATGTACAGATGGTAAACTTTTTAAACTAAACATACAGTACTGTTTTATTATTTATTATAGTTGATATTATAAATCAAATAAAGTTTGGTATTGATGGGATGGTAGTAAATTTCATAATGAAATAACTGTCAGCTAAATGGCAATACCGCTTGCTTTTTTTTTCTTTGTTTTTTCTGTCACTGACTCTCAAGTGAGAAATAATGGACACTTGAGACTGAGCATGAGACTAAGGGAAGCTCTAATAAGTTTAAAATAACTTAGTTTTGATCATCTGCTTCCCACCTGCATCTTGAACAGCTCATCTACATTCCAGATTTCTGGCAAGTTCAAGAGGTCAAGCACTGATGCACACATCAAGAAGGAAATGAACATCTGCATTAGCAAAACAAAGAAGGGATATTGAAGTTTACATTCAGAAAGGAATGCATCAGACTTGGTTTTGTTTTCATAGATGTAACAGACTGAACCAACACAGGAATAACTGGACTTACATTAGATACTCCGGATTTTAAATTATATCACTGCAATGCTTTAATTCAAAATTAATTCAACAAAACCAAAAAGCCTGAAACTCTGATAAAGGGTGTAAGTTGTTAAACAGGTAGTAAGTGATAAGACTCTTGTAATCCTCAAATATTGTTGGTTATGTAGAGTTTATAAACTTATTAACAATTAAAACAGATTTAGACTTCTTGAAATGCATCATATGTGTATGTAGCATACACATTGTTGGGTTTGTAGAAATCTATTGTTCACTTGTCTAGTTTTCTTGGGTACTTACCAACCTTTGTCATTACAATATTTGATGGCAGCATTAATTTAAAACTTTGGTTCACAAAGGATTTGAAAGGGGAGGAGAGCGAGAGGAATGGAGACTTTTTTTTAAAAATTCTTATTATCCTGATATTTTAATAACTTTCTTTTTGACAGGAAGTTGGGCACACATTTTCAGTACAGACACCATGCAGAGACAAATCTTTTGTTTCCAATTACTGGTCAGTACTGGCAGATTTTGCTGCAGAGTGCAAGACCTAACTTTGATTTAGTGAGGGGTGCTAGATGATTCTTGAAGTACGGTCTTCCTCTATTCTGGTGCTTAGTTGGATTGTGCTTTTCCAAATATTGTAATGCAATCATAGTGTCTTATGTATTAAATTTAAGTGTGGGCTAACAGTTAAGCTGATGGCTAGAATGTTTTGTAAATTAAAATTTTAAGTTAAAAATGACAAACAGTTAAACATTTAGAATTGAAAGGCTAAAAATCTAATGCCTTGTATTACTAGTTTACTGCTAGTGAAAGAAGAATATTTACATCCAATAGGGAAACCACAACTAGTTGTACCCTGTCCTGTGCATAAATTTAAAACACCTTGTAGTTTTATTATGGGGAGAGTATAGAATGTTTTACTCTCTCATCTGCTAATATTACACATGACTTTTGAAACTGTATTATGAAGTTCATTACAAGCCAGAAGAATAAGAAATGAAACATAAAATAAGTCTTGGCTCACATCACACCAGGGGTGGTGCTTGCTAAAGCATATCCTAGTGCACTTTAGTACAAGCACTTGCTAAGGTAGCAGGGGTGTTTTTAAATTATGTACTAATTGTAATAACTCTAAGTTTGCTTTATTTTAAATATTTACATGAAAAGGGTACAAGAAAAAAATAGAATTAGAATTCTACATCTAATAGGTTACAATTGAAGGTTGTACATTACTGGTGCAGTAAGTGTCACCTGAAATAATTTTAAGTTTTTATTATTATTGAGTCTCAAACAAAACTATTTATAAACTAATTATACTTGCCCATTTATTAATGCTCCTCTGCTACTGCCCTTCCAAATTGTGAGAGTTTTTTTTGGAACAGTACTGACCAAGCACTTACATTGGTCAAACAATATTATTTCCATCTATTATTCTGTCTTGGCCAGCAAGAAAATGTTTCTATTCTTGTTAAAAGAAGATCTCATGTATTTGCAATCATTTGATTTAATAATAATGCAGATAATTAAATATTTAAGATATCAGTAAAGTTAATTATGATGATATAACTGCATAAAACAGCTATGTATATTTGAACTTGCAGATAAATATACATGCAGTTTATTACTTAGTCGTATTTCAACATTAGAGATACATTAGAAATATTTGGTCTTTTATTAATATACAATGGATTAAATTACTGTATGAGCTTGAGCTATATGAAAATTGATTTCATATCTATTATACTGGATATACGTAGCCTACAGAAATGTATAGTTTTAGATGCAAGTTATATAGAGAAAAACTAAGTACATAAATCATAAATTCAACCAGGCCATTTTAATTAAAATAAGAAACTTAAAGGTATGGCTATATTTATATACAACATTCTAGTTGGTAAACTTTTATATGGCAATCCACTAATGTTAATCCTTTATAAACAGGTATGCATAGTACTACATACACTGGGTTATCTGTTAATGTATAATTTCCTTCAGTTAGTTATTAATTTTAAATACTTTAATATAACATATTGTACTTTGCAGTAAAATAGTTTTATTCATTGAAATTTTTAATCTTACGTTAGTGTATTAATCATTTGTAAATTGCAGAAGTTGTTTACTAGATTTTTTAAAGAAACTTTAGACTTATTCTAGTGAGAGGATAGTGTGGATAATTTACCTGTTTAGATAGGCAAGTTAAGGACTTTAGTCTTCATGAATAGTAGGGGTTTTTAATACTGAAGCAATAACGTTTTTGTTTTAATATTGTTTTTATTTTTCAGTAATTTCAGTAATTTAACATGCAGAAAAGAGGAATTCAGGAAGAAATGGGAAAATAGTATAGTAGTAAAAATGGTTACTGGAATACTAGTCATAACAGTAATTTGGCAGACAAATATACTTTATGTTTCAATAAATAAGATACGCACCTCAGAAAACATGAATAGCTTTAATTTTATTTCTATTAATATAAACAGATTAAATAGTGCTAATAAAAGAAGAACATTAATGAGATATTAAAATTAATAAGGGAGATATATTTCTGCAAGAAACTCACTTGATAGGGAAAGATCTACATTACTTAATTAATAGTGGATATGAGATGCTATCATCTGTTGCCTTTAACAAAGAGGAGGCACTGCTATATTGTGGAGAAAAACGTTTATAATGCTTATAATTATAAAAGCCATTAATAACTCAAAAGGAAAGTATACAATTGTAGCTGTGCAGTTTAATAAAATTTACACACTAGCTAATTTTTACTGGATCCTTGATATTGGGGAAGGAGTAGCAAAACATCACTTAAATGTGTGTTAAACAGTCATTGGAAGAGAAGCTTAGTTTTAGCTGGGGACTTCAAATGCATAGCCAGTATAGACTATACCAACTAAACAAAAGAATATTAAAATTGTAGCACTAGCTAAAACTCTGACTAAATGGATTAATAATAATTTAGTTGATTTAATAGTAAAGCTAGAGAAGTCACCATTTTTAACTCATTATTCTTATATTTATGGAACAAAAACTAAAATTGACAGAGTCTATGCTTCTTTAAATCTATTTAATAAAATGTATTATCTTAAAATTACACCTTGTTGTTCACATGATCAGAATACATTAAATGTGTAACAATGAATTTGGGATAATTTCAATGTATTTATAGAATTCCTACTTATATGAAGACACAAAGAATTCAAAAGTCATCTTAAAGAACAAACAGGTTTTCTCTCTTTAAATGATAATTGACAAGTTAATAAGGTTAGATTATGGGATTCTTTAAAAATGCCTATTAAAGATAAAAAAGGGAAATGGTCATGTAACAAAAAAGAAAGGGACAAAAAATATGCTAAGACTACAAGAAGACAAAGAAAACTAAATTAGAATTACAAAGAAAGAAAATTGACAATATTGGGATTTATTAAAAAATTAACTATGCAATGTCAAAATATTTTAACACACAAAGTTGAGATAGCATTAAAAACAATAATTAAGCAATGGGTCCCAAAAATTTACACAGAATAGCTAGCAGAAGTATAAAACTAAACACTCAAATTAATAGTATTAAAAATCCACAAACTAGTAAAAACGTCTGGTATACATGAAATTATACACTAAAAAAAATCACAAAGATTTAAATAAGGACGAAAGCACTAATATAAATGAATATTAAATAGATATTTACAGAAAATATATCAGCAAACTTAATGATCAAATATTACTAATTAAGCCAATGTATTTGTCGGAGATCAAAGATATATTGAAAAATGCAAATATGGTAAAACCCCAGGATTAGATGGTCTAAGTATAGAATTATATAATTTACTTCTATTGAATGTGACAGAATTGCTTAAAAAAGTTTGCATGGCTGTTCAAAAAGGTAAAATGGTTCCTTGTCCATTACAGTTTTCTATACCATCTATTCTTAAGCAAGGAAAATAAAGAAATTTGGTTTCATCATACAGACCTTTGTTAAATGTAGATACAATAATTAGATCTTTTCTTTCTACCAGACTAACAGACATACTTAAGATCAAACAGGATTTACTGTTAATAGATTTACTTATGACAATATTAAAAGGGTAACTATTTCAAATTTAGCAGAGAGTTTTAAACAAAAAAATTGCCTTACTCAGTCTAGATACTGAGAGATACTGACTCAACCTGGAATTATTTGTTTAAAACTTTGGAAATGTATGGATTTCCTGCACAGTTTGTAAAAATAATAAAAATATACATAGATTCAAAAGCATGTGTTAATTTAGGTGCTTATATATCACAAGGATTTACTCTGAGCAAAGTTACAAGACAAGGATGTCTACTGTCTCCTTTATTATTTGCTTTGGTTTGGGAACCGAATAGTGTAAGAAGCAATGACAAAATTGAGGGTTTATCTATAAATAAGAATTATCAGTCTAAAGAACAGTCACATGCTGATATTTTATTATCTACAAGAAATATTAAAAATTCAATTATAGAAAAAAAAAAATAGAAAAACTCCAAGAAATATCATTACTCAAGTTTAATAGTAATAAAACAAACTATTACTGAATCAAATGCCAGATAATTTAACGGAAAAGTACAACTGGAAGGACAAAAATTAAAATGTTTTGGAAATTAAAATTCAAACTGATATTAATCATAACGTTGTTAAAATAATACAAGATGCACCACTTCTTATTAAACAACGGAATTAATGTTTCTTTACTTTTGGAGAAAGGTTAATGCTGATTAAAATGATATTACCTAAATTATTTATTTATTGCATTCAACAGCATTAATGGTGTAGAAATATTAAAGAAAATGGAGAGATTATTAATATTTTATGGCATCCTAAAAAGCAAAAACCACATATTGAAAACATTTCAGAGTATGGGAATATGATGGCATTAACTTTCCAGATACAGAAACGTATTCAATTGCAGCAATTTTTAACTTCACTGTATTCTACTTGGAGTCAAGCTACACAAGTCAATGGAAAGGTATACATGAAAAAATAAGTTTATTTAGTTTTACTAACTTAAGCATATTTACAATTTTCAATAACTCTTTTATCTGGCTATTAAAATATACATTAGAAGGGAATACCTTTCAAACTTTAAACTCTTCTTATAGGAAAGCAATTTAAAAAATGGTTAAATACAATTATAACGTTTCATTAGTTAAAGGAAATACTTGTGTCTTCCTATTGCATCAACCTTAGGATTTACAGAAATGCAAAATGTCACAAAAATGGTTATGTTAAAGAAAAAATGATTTGTGTTATGGTACGACTGTTATGAAGGAGGGAAAGTTAGAATTCCAGAGAGTTTAATGAAATTTTACAAACTGGATGACTTTGTTAATAAGCTTATGTCTATTAAGAAGAAATTGAATAGCTTCTAAGCATTACAAATGAAGCGGATTAGAATTATTTTCCTCCATTATATGAATATACAACTTTTATTATTAAAGGTCAATTAACGTATAGAAGACTTTTGAAAATCTATGAGCTAATAAAAAATAAATCTAGATGTAAATTTCTGGAACGTTTTGAGCAGTAATGGATAAAATGATTCAATGAATGAAAAGAACAGAATTATATTACTTAAGTTAGTGAGTTAGACCTCATCAAGATGAAACAGACAGAGGACATTTACAACTCGACATAAAATGTCAAAGTTTAATAAAACAGTAACAGCAATTTTCTGGAGAGGTAGTAAAGACGTAAAAGTGGACTAGGTACAAGTATTTTTGGACTGTGAGAAATACGAAGTTAACTGGGAAAAGATAATCACTTCTTAGAGCATTATGGTCAGATAACTGTATATTGTGTAAATCAATAATTTTAATGAATGTTCCCGTTCCACTATCTGTAAATACCAAACAGTATAAAATGTTTTAGTGTCTTCTTGCATTAGCTAGAAAGATTGTTATAAGGAGTGGAATACAAATTCAACTCCTATGTTTAAAGAATTTTTAGATTTAAATGCAATTTTATGTAAAAATGAAAAGGAGGTGATCAGAGTAAGATCTGTCAAATGTGTTGAAGTCACTCAACTGCTGTGATAAACTTGTTATTGAAATATCAAGAAAATGAACATTGTCTGAACTGGTTTCTTTTGGAGGCATGATTTATTGTTAATATTATATAACAGTATATGTACTCTTGCATTATCTTCCTTTGTTTGTTTGTTTGCCTTTCGGCTTTTCCTGGTTAGGGGTCGCCACAGTGGAACTCCGGTCCGCTAATGATTGGCAGTAGATTTTTACATGCTGGCTTGCCGGGCCTAACGCACTACCTTCAACGAAGGAACGCGCATTCATGCATGTCGACACACAGAAGACGCTCTAAGAATCAAACGGGCAACGTCTACCTGTGAGGCAACAACGCTACCGCAGCACTATATATATATATATATATATATATATATATATATATATAGTGTAAATGTTAAACTAATAAAATATCTTAAACAAAAAAAAAATATTTCCATTATGTTGCTGTTACCTCGCCTGTTTAGGTCAAATCATGAGCTGTTGAGCAATTTAAACACTCTAAACTTGCAACTACTGTTTAAATGCTTTCTTTTTCCTCTGTTTATAAACTAAACCAAACTACAATTTATTTTTAATGCTACTGTGTCATCTTGTGAATAAAGTTTAATATTTCATTCCAATAGTTACTACCAAGTTTGGTCACGTAACTATATCCCATTTGTTCTTTACACAAAAATGCACTGTATTAAAACTCCATTTCATTCAGTATCTACACAATAGCATTTGAGAGGATTGCTCGCCACTAATCCATGGGATTTCTTAAAAACACAAAAATATCATAAAAGTCAAGGTGAAAACTAACTTGCCACTAATGGACTCCCTTGCTACTGAAACAGGTTAAGTTATGAGACTCTTGTTAACATTCTACATCAAAACAAAAACAAGGATTTGCTTACTGCAAAAAACAATAGAAAGACACCACAGGAAAAAGGTGAATGACCACTCTCTATTAAACTCTTCTCTTGATTACTCATTCTGTTTTTGTAGGACTCCACATATACAATCCCTATAATAAAACAAATGGTCCAAACTAGATATCAAATGTGGCAAAACCAACTAACTAAAAGGAATAGAATACCTTGAAGTTGTAATATTTTAAGGCTGCAATACTAATACAGTCTAATAAAAGCTATAATCAATCTAACACAGTTTTGTCTAAACAACGGTTAAAAGAAACCGCAGCAGCATTTTGTTCACACATTATGCAAACTGAATTATTTCCATTGTGAGATCTAGGAGAATACAACAGCAGACAGACATAAAAAGCAAACCTGAAATCAGTTAAGAATACTATATTTTGAAGCACCCTACATGACTCTTGACCTGGTCTTAAGCATCCACTATTGCTCTGTTCTTAAACACTAACATTTCTACATAATTTCTAACTGCAAATGTACCACATTATATGCCACATGCTAGTATGAAGTTTTCCTTCTGTCAAGCCTTCTCTAAGCATGTGTGCTATAAGCAAGTCTTAGTTTCCTTGGGTCATGACAGAGCAGTTGTCACCTAGGACAGTATTCTCAAAATTGTGTTATTTGCATTTCAGTGTAAGTGTTACTACACCTGCCTCCAAGTTACTCAGGTCAATAAGCCTTGCTATTTTTTTTTAAAGTCCACTTGACTTAGTGACTCCCCTACTTTCATCCAACTGCCCAAACTGTTCCCAGAAGGAACTGGAGGGATACCCAGAGCAAGTTCACCAAGTTCCCTCCATCCTGTCCCAGTTGAGAAGCAAGAGTCAGGCGGTAGGGAGCTGGCCAATCAGTAAGACTAGTGCTTCCCCAGAGCTCATAACCTTTTGGCAGCTCCTTTGAATTCTACTGTGGCTGCCTGATCTCAGGGTATCGTGCAAACTTTCACACTCAAGCTACTTCCCAGGCATACAAGTGCCTAGCAACAGTAGCATGTATTTATATTCTATTGGTGTAACACCTACTGCATCCTCTAGGTGTCATCTAAGCAATAAGCCACAGATATATCTACCCCCCCAATCAGTACTTGTGTCATTAAATGAACAAAGGTCAGCTGGATTTCAGTCATAGTTCATCCCTTTATACTGGAGAGGAGGAGATAACCCTACACATCTTCAAGACTGATTGTTTTTGTCCACTGACTGTTGTTACATTCTAAAGAGTAAAATCCAGGCATAAATAAGGCAAATTTTGAAAACCTCTTAAAAATATTTCTAAACAACCGACCATCCCAAAAATATTTTTACATGTTTACCTAAGGGGGAATTTGCATTGAGAAAAATGAAAAACAACAAATAAATATGAAATTTAAACAGTTTTGCACATCAACAAAACATTACATGCACTGAAATAAACAAAAGGATTCAAATACATTGTCAACACAACTACTACAGATACAAAACTGGAGAAAGAAAAAAACACTGGGGATGTATTTTACAGGAAGGCTACAGTGTTCCCACTGCCTCCACACTGTGATGTTCTAGCCACAAAACCCCTTACTTACATATACAATACCTTCAAGGCTGTACAACCTGAAGTCAGTAAGTCAAAAAACTGTGTTACTTCAAGTAGCATAGTTAATTTCTAAACATCAATGGCAGTTCCAAGCTTCACCACGGAAGGGTGTCAGTATAAAAGGCTTTCATCAGGTTTACATTGCTTCCTAAATATTCAGACTAGAAGGGACTAATTTTAATGATCACTGCTCAGTTGCCTATTGTTTAGCACTGATCTGCCTGTTACACCTATCCAGCATAATGTGTGATTCTGGAAACATTTTATTCTTTCAGGAAAAGTCTATTCTCCTTGCATCTCCCTAATGAAGTGTCTCTACCCTCCCCCCATACACACTTCCAGTCTTAAAACAGTTACAGTTGCATCACCTCAGAGAAAAAGGGAACAAAGTTCAGCTGTGTAAGAACTCAACATAACAGTACATGCTCGAGTGGGATCTATGGGGGAAAAATTACTGACATATGAGAATTAGCTGTAGGTGAATATACGCCACTATCATACATCTGTGGATATCAGACTGGGTAGAAAGTACAGCTGTGTACACTTACCACAAATGTAGATGTTCGAGTGTATTCACTGTTGCAGTCCTTACAAAATGGGTTATCTGGCTCCTGGTAGCCCACAGTCGGCCAGAATACAAAGTCCTTGGTATATGACATCGGCTGCCTTCGGTTTAGGCCTGACGTCCGGTACAAAAGAAGGCAGCTGATGCCATTTCCTCAGTTTTTCTTGCCTTAAGTGTCAGGAGCCCCCCAAAAATGGTTAGACCAGGGAAAAGAAAATCTAGTCTGTGCCCTAGGAAAAAAGGGGGGATGGAAGGGGGGAAACCAAGGCTGCAACAGTGAATACACTTGAACATCTACATTTATGGTAAGTGTACACAACTGTACTATGTTCATCGTGTTTCACTGTTACAGCCCTTACAAAATGGGTTAATTCCCAAAGCCCAGGAGAAAAAAACAAAAGGGAGGAGGAACACCCACTGTTTAAGGGTTGGTAAGGATGCCCTACAACACTGCAGTGGCATAGCCAGCCCTGGACTTAGAAAACAAGGGTAAATTGTAATGTTTAGAGAAAGTGTGGACAGAAGTCCATGTAGTTGCTTCCAGTATGTCTCTAGTAGGTACACCTCTTAAAAATGCTGCTGAGGTAGAAGCTGCCCTAGTTGAATGGGTCCTAATACTCTGAGGAGGAACCTTGTCATGCTGTAAGTGACAAAAGTGAATACAATGAGCAATCCACTTAGAAATGGTCTGTTTAGAAATAGCTTTGCCCTGAGCTCCAGGAGCAAAACTGACCAACAATTGATCCGACTTTCGAAAAGATTTAGTCCTGTCCAGGTAAAATCTAAAATCTAAGCTGTGTATGCACATCCAGGGAATGCAGTAACCTTTTCCCTTTATTCGGAGGATTAGGAAAGAAGGTAGGCAGGTACTGGTTAAGAGTTAGGCTAGAAATCACCTTAGGCATAAAGGACGGATTAGTTTGAAGAGAAACCCGATGCACATGGAAGATTATAAAAGGCTCTACTGCCATTAAGGCCTGCAGCTCAGAAACTCTTCTAGCTGAAGTAACAGCCAAAAGAAAGGCAGTTTTCCAGGAGAGAAACTTCAGGTCTGCTGAGGCAGCTGGTTCAAAAGGAGGCAAAGTTTCTCAAGTACAAAATTGTGATCCCAAGCAGGAGTAGTTGCCCTTCTGGGAGGCTTTAAATTGCTAGCTCCCCTGAGGAACTGTTTTATTAAGGGATGACAGAAAATGGGATCCTCAAAGGAACAATGAGCAGAAATAGCTGAAGCATGGATTTTGATAGAAGAAAAGGAAAGTCCACCATTAAGCAAGCCTGCCAGATAGTCAAGAATGAGAGGAAGAATAGGTTGAGAAGGGTCTTCCTCTCTAGTCTGCATCCAAATAGAGAATCTTTTCCACTTATCTGTGTAAGATTTCCTAGTGCTAGGCCTCCTGGCCTCACGAAGAACCTCAACCACTTGTTGGGAAAGGTTTAAATTATGAGCCAAGCTGCCAAATGCACAGTCTGAAGATGAGGATGCAGAATTTTCCCCCCTCCTGAACCAAGAGATCTGGTATCAGGGGAAGATGCCAAGGCTGAGACTGCGAAGTAGTGGATACCAATGTTGTCTGAGCCAGTCTGGAGCTATGATGATGGCCCTTAGTTTTTTGTCCTTTATCTTTAACAGCACTCTGGGAAGAAGAGGCAGAGGAGGGAATGCATTGATCGACAGCTGTGTCCCAGGGGAAGGAAGCATCCACCTTCTAAGCTTTGCAGTGATAATCCCTGGTGCAAAAGGTTGGAAGAAGGTGGATGGTTGGAGATGAGAAGAGATCCACCTGGGAAGTGCCCCAACGCTGACTGATGCGATAGAAGATGGTCTTGTTTAGTTGTGACTCGTGAGGATCCAGGACCTGCCTGCTCAACCGGTCTGCCGGTTGAGCCTTCCTAGAAGAAACTGAGCTGTCAGATGAATGCCCATGGAAGCTGCTATGGGCCACAGTATCGTGCTTTGTCTGCACAGGGCGTAAGAGTGCGCCCCTCCCTGCTTGTTGATGTAGCACATGATTGTGGTGTTGTCTGTCCTGACCAGAAGAGTACCAGGACAGAGAAGATGTCAAAGCCATTAAGGCCTGCTGGACTGCCATCGATTCCTTCAGATTTATGTGCAAATTAACCTGTTGAGAGTTCCAAATCCCCTGAATGCATCTGCCCTCTAGATGTGCTCCCCAAGCATAGTCCGAGGTATCTGTGGTGAGGGTCTGGCTGGCAAGATGTGGATAGAAAGGCAAGCCTTTGTTCTATGCACAAGCCGTCGATCACCAAAGGAACTTTGTCTGCAGGCAGGGAATCAGAGGAAGTATCAAGTCCAAATTCTGAGTGTGTTGACACCAAAGGTTTTTGAGGTACCGTTGTATTTTCCTCATATGCAGTCTGGCATACGGAATCATCAGAATACATGAAGCCATGAATCTCAGGGCTTGCAGGAATTGCCTTGCAGAGAGCTGGGTCATGCTTACCAAATTTAAGTAATTCGAAAGATCCATTTGTTTCTCTTGAGGGAGGAATACCATCTGGGCGGCTGTGTTCAGGCTCACTCCCAGGAATACAATCTCCCTGGTGGGTACCAATTTTGACTTAATTTCGTTGATGGTGTAGCCCAAAGATGTGAGAAGGTTCTTTACAGAGTCCAAATCCTTTAGAAGTTGCTCTGGAGAGTTTGCCTGAATAAGAAAATCGTCCGAGTAAGGGTAAATTTAAATGTTTCTTTGCCTGCAAAAAGCAATGACTGGAGCCAGGCATTTGGTAAAAACTCTGGGAGCAGTAGGTAAGCCAAAGGGCAGTGCAGAGAACTGGAAGTGCCTGTTCCCTGCCCTGAAGCGAAGGAACTGCCTATAGCTTTCCCTTATCAGGATGTGCAGATAAGCTTCTTTGAGATCCAGTCACAAGCCAGGAATCCTTGGCCAGCATTGGCAACTGTTGAAGAGTGAGCATTTGGAATTTGGAAATAGCCAGAGAAGTGTTTAGAATGGACAAATCCAGAATAGGGCGCCAGGTGCCCCCTTTTTTTGGGAACCAGGAAAAGCATCGAGTAGAAACCCTGGCCTATTTGTGGAGCAGGAACTGGCTCTATTGCTCCCAGGTTTAGTAAAGAAGAAACTTGTTTTTCTGCTTCTGTCGTTTGATTTGGGGGGATATCTGGGTATCCTCGGTGGACAGGGAAGGTGTGAAAGGAGAACATGTAGCCTCGGGATACTATTTTGATGACCCATTTGTCACCTGTGATGGTGAACCAGACATCTGCAAACATGGCTAACCCTCCCCCCAAAGGAAACCCTGGACCCGCAGAGACAGGCAGGGGAAGGCCGGAATCATTGGGAATGCTTGCTTTGGGAAGTTTGCTTTTCCCGATTTAGAAGAGGAAGCCTGCCAATGCTTAGCCTTTTGAGGGGTGAAAGTCTGTCCCCTAGAAGATCTGTAACCCCTAGACCTAGTGCGACTCTGTTTACTAGGGTCAGGAAAAGTCCAATTCTTAGAAGGGTAATGTCTACTAAAACAAGGAGGCTGAACTTGCAGAAGTCCTTAACAGTCTGCATAGATTTGGCCTTATCCTCCAACTTTTTCAACACCTCTTCTGCTTTGCTACCTAAAAGACTGTCCTTGTGCAAAAGCACATCTAGTAATTTAGACTTGACAGGTTCAGAAAGGGGTTGTTCCCTGAGCCAAGCATGTCTTCTAACGACAGAACCAGTGGCTGCTGCCCTGCAAGAAAACTCCAAAGTGTAGAAACCACAATGTAGAGAATGTTTAGTGGTAAGAGTGGCAGAATTCAATAAATCTTGCATGTCCTTACTCTCCATCAGGGAAGAAACACCAGCAAATTTAGCCTTAATAGCCTCCAAAGTAAGCTGCTGATACTTAAGCATATGAAAAAGACAATTAACAGAGTTAATAGCCAGGGTGGAAAAAGTATAAACCTTTTTACCCCATCTATCCAAGAACCTAGATTCCCTGTCAGAAGGAACAAGATTTTTAGCAACCATGGCTTTAACACCCTTAAGGCCCTGAGAAATAATCTCTGGATCAGCAGTAGGATTCTTGAAAAGGAAGTGATGAGAATCATGAAGTCTACATCTGTCAAGCTTTCTGGGAGCAGGAGGAACAGAATTAGGAGTCAAAGAATTCTCCATGAAAACATCATCAACAACTTCCAAAACCAGAGGGATAGCCAAAGGCTTATGCTGTGGCAAATCCAAGAATTCCCTAATCCGTTTCTTAGACTGAGGAATGTCCTGACTTTACCATTTGAAATGCTCCCTAAGAGTATTCAGAGTATCTCCAAAAGAAAAATCTTCTGGAGGGGAGGCAGAAGGGATGAAGTCTTCTGCATCAGAATCCTCAAAACCAGAAAAAAAGAGGAGAGTTTCCCTCATCAGCAGAGTTGCTGGAGACCTCAGAGTCTCAGGCAGAGAAAGCTTCTGGGGACAATTCCCTAATCCTTTTAGAAGGAGGTGGCTGAGAGCCCTTGATAAGGGTCAAGATATCACTAGCCATTTTAACCATCTGAGCCTGAGGCACTTGAGGGGAGTCCGATGCCTGCTTAGGAGTAGATTTTCGGCAGGATGGCCTGCTAGAAAAGCCGGAGGGACTCGGGAGGCCTAGCCACCGTAGAAGTCTGAATCAAGGTCGTCGGTCTGGATCTGGTCTTCGGGCGGAGAAAAGAGGCTTCAGAAGCCGGCGCCTGCTTACCGGCTCTGGATCCAGAGGCGGCGAATGGCAGAGGGTCAGAAGATGAAGTGGAAGCCTGTGGTATGGAGGACTCAGAAAAGGACTTTGCAGACGCCTGCTGCTGAACATCCGCAGACTGCAGGGGCAAAGAAACTGCCTCACTAACTACCCCTGGGTCGACAACCAACTTAACAGGGACATCATCAGCTAATTTGACCCGAAGCCTGTCGCGGTCCTTATCCTTGCACTTCTGGTCTCCCGACTTCAGATGTTGCTAAGAAGACGCCACACAGACAAACTTAGGGGGGCAAAGAAACTGCCTCACTAACTACCCCTGGGTCGACAACCAACTTAACAGGGACATCATCAGCTAATTTGACCCGAAGCCTGTCACGGTCCTTATCCTTGCACTTCTGGTCTCCCGACTTCAGATGTTGCTAAGAAGACGCCACACAGACAAACTTAGGTCAAACTCAGAAATGCTTGAACAAAATCCTATCTCTATGGCGTATGGTACGCTGGTTGAAAGAAGCACAGAGAACACAATTAGAGATGTCGTGTTCTAGGCCCAAACAAGTAATACAATAGGAGTGAAAATCACGGTGCGGAATCTGTTTTTCAGAGGCAAGACAGTTATTAACTTTCTCTGACATTCATTAAAGCAAGAAAAGAGGGTCCCCCCCAATGGGGTACTTATCTTAGGATGTCTTCAATTAAGCAGGTGGAATACAAAAAGAAGGTACTCGTGCAAAATGTGTCTGCTTCAGGCTCCGCTGCAAGAAAGACTGAGGAAATGGTGTCGGCTGCCTTCTTTTGTACCCGTCCCGGGATTGAACAAGCTGGGGACCCTAATGGAATTGACATATGTATTATTACTAGGTACATTGTTGCTTCCATTATTGTGGTCAAAAATCATATTGAGATTCAACTTGCGTGTAAACAATTTAATGTCTATAATAGTCCCCACTAAGTCCGTCTTTTGTTGAGGGACATAAGTATGCCCTTTTGACAAAGTCAGCCAGTTCTTCCGGTATAGGCACAGAAGAAAAATTATATATTTTAAAATCTCCTATATGGTTAGTGGAAATAACAGGTGTAGAATTCTGGTCACCGAAGGTATAGGGACTCCTATCCAGGGAGTCAACCGGAGGAGAAACCAAATTCATCAAGGCCCCTTCACATCTACTGTTGGAATTGTCAGAGTTACGTTGGCAAATCAGATTAAATGCGTACGTAATACCAGGGTTGAATGATAGCTGCTCTATTAGCAGCCTTTTAAAACTCAAAAATCTGATTAGATAACTGACTTGTCCGTGGTGTTTAGTTGCCTTTATAGTTTTAGAACACTGATTTTAGGATAAACACATTCCTGCATTTTTTACTTGTATTGTTCATTCTGTCCAGCTTAATCAGCTAGGTAGATCAGGGTTTATTTTATGTTATTTAGTAAGGTTTCTTTATTTTGAATTTTAATAGTATGAGCAAGTTAATCAATTTTAATTATTCATATCAGGTTGCTTTTACTTGATTGGTTACTCTTGATTAGCTTAGCATTATTTAAGCTTTTCAGTTGTAAGTGTTTTTATTGTCTGAAGAAGTCTGCATATGTTGGCAGACGAAAAGCGCTTCAAAATACTGGAATAAAGACTGTCCTGTTTACTGCCATTATTGTTCTTGCTGTTTATTACTGCTACGATCCGTTCTTCAGTTTCTTGGTTTGTGCTTTACACTATCTTAGAAGTATACATTACAAAGAATATGCAACATAAACACATTACACAAGACATACCTTCAGAGGCTATACAGACGTACAAAGATCCAATTGCAGTTTCTCGATCTCCAAGGAGGGGGAATGGTGGGTGGGCTGTGAGAATAGAGGATGAGATGGACAATACACATGGAACATTATGGTAAGTACATAACTCTTTATGTGATGTTGTCAATCTCATCTTTATTCTCACTGATGGGACTGCGTCCCTAGCTACTTAATTCTTGGCTGGCTCATGGGAGAATATTCTTCAGAACCATAGAACTAAAGGATGCTCTACTCCTAGAGGCCAAATCCAAGTTGTAGTGAGTAATTAAGGCATGTGGATTAGCCCATTTTACTGCAGCACAGATACTGTCTAAGGGCAATCTGGCTTGGAAAGCCGCTGAAGTAGCAATCAACCTGGTAGAATGAGCTCTAATAAGATTAGAGATGATCTTTTCACAAGAACTGTATATGAAAGATATACATCATGATAGCCAATTGGATAGTGTTACCTTAGAAAATGGTTGGTCTTTTTTTAATGTCTGAATATGAGATAAAGAGCTGATCTGACTTTCTGAATTTTGATGTCCTTTGCAAATAGAAACTTAATTGTCTATGAGCATCTCTAAAAGGTGGAGTGTGTACACTCGCCCTTGTTTTAAAAGTTTGGAAAGAACACTGGTAATTCAACAGACTGGTTAAGGTTTGTTTCCGAAACCACCTTAGGTAAAAAGGAAGGGTTTGTTCTCAGACAGACTCTGTCTTTATGAAAAATTATGTACAGATGTTTAGAGGATAGGGCCTGTAACTCAAACTCTTCTTGCTGAAGTTATAGCTACTAAAAGAAGCGTTTTCCATATTAATTTCAAATCACATGTAGCAGAAGGTTTGAAAGGTGGGTAAACAAGCTTTGACAATAAAAAATTCAAATCCCGAGGTGGAACAGGGTTTCTGTATGGAGGGCGAATTAAATAAAGTACCTCTGAGGAATGCTTTACAAAGTCTGTTTGAAATTATAGCGGTACCATTATCTCCTATGTGAAAATTAGAGATCGCGGCTAAATGAACCCTAATAGTAGCTGCAGCAGCTCCCTCACTGAATTTGTCTAAAAATTCCAGAATATAATGCAAAGGTGCTGTGAACTGATCTATGATTAAGATTAGCCCAGGCCACAAATATTTGCCATTTACTCTTACACAGTTTCCAAATAAGAGTTCTTGTGGGAAGAAAGCAAAATGTGTTTTAATGGAGAAGAAAGCAGAGGAAATCTATCATGGGAAGCGAAGGAGCCAAGCTGTCAGTTTGAGACTGTGTAGGCTGGGATGACGTTCTCCTGACGAGTGTGTCAGCAGATCCAGAACTGGGTCCAGGATCCAAGGTCCCCTTCTGTACATAAGGCTGGATTAAAGGATTTATTTACATTCGACGGAGCGAAATAAAAGAGATTACGTTAATGGAGCGATACACAACCATGAACAAAATACTAATACCCTAGATAAGGGTTCTGAAGGTACTGTTTCTACTTCTCCTTGTAAAAAGGATATAAAAGACTGGTTAAAAATTCCTTTTAATTTTGACATTGTATCAAATGCTAACAGTGCTCCATCTGATGGAGATTCTTATGTTCTTAAAGTTGAAAAGCTTTCTAAATTAATGTATAAATTCAAAACGCTAGCTGTGGAGAACAGTTATTTATCAGAATGTGTTAGAAAGAAGGTAGTCCCGAAAGGGTTAAGGGTATGGAAATACCCAAATAATGTGCAGCCTGGTTCTGACTATCATAAGGAACTTTTAGAAATTTTTAACAATTGTGGTTTAGAGATTTTAAGGCTCATTATTAAGGAAAATAATAGGGTCCAGGAGAATTTACAACAAGAAATAGAAGTACTGGACAGTTATATTAAAAAAGATTTGCTATACAATGTTACACAAGAAAGGGATAAATATTATGATATTAGGTATGACATAGATTCTAAATGTAAATTATTAGAGCAGAGGAAGATTAATAAATTGAAAAGAGATATTAATGAATACCAGCAAAACATTAGTTACCCGAAACCACCCTTTAAGAAATGGGAACACAATGCTAGAGTTGATTTAAAACAGGACATTGGTTCTAATAGACATGTTCCATATAGTGAAGAAGAGTATGAGGTAGACTACTGTACAGAATTTCCACCCCTAATTAGGGAAGATCACTATGCAAATAAAAACAATCAGAGGTACCAAAATTTTCAGAGGGGGGGGGGAAGGGGGAGAGGAAGGTATTAGTACAACTGCACCCAACCCCCTGTATTGTTAATTTTGGTAACAACAATTTTGATAATAATGATTTTGTAAATGAGGTGTTACGGACTGATAACACCCACACTTATGGAAACTTTTCTATTTACAATTTCAGTGGAATTTCTATTTCAAAAGTACATTTTCAACTGCTTAGCAAAAGGTTTAACTTTATTCCCTACACTAAAGGGGATTTGGTTCAAACTATTATTGATATGAAACTATTTTTAAGGAAATTAAACTTGAAAATCATACTATCACCCACAGAAAATTTTGAATTTCATATTCAACAGCCAACCCTTACTCGCCAGAGTACTTTTAACCCCCTTTTCCATCCGCAAATTAGGAATCTCGATATGGTGCTTGAAAAAGAAATTAGAATGGCATTTGACCAAAAATCAGTGGCAAATAATCTTTCAAAACAAGAATATGAGATCCTAAATGAACTAAAGCGGAATACTGGTATTAGAATTCTGAAACCAGACAAGGGAGGGGGGGTAGTTATTATGGATAACATCATTTATGAAGGAAAAATGAACTGCATTCTTAGAGATGAATCTAAATATAAATGTGTATCACTCAATGAAGTTAATTTAGCTTACAATAAAATAGATATTTTATTGAATGACATGATTGTGGAAGGTACAATTGATAATAAGTTGTTTAAATTTTTATATGTACCTAAACCAAAAATACCCATAATTTTCGGGATACCGAAAATCCACAAGAATGTGAATGATCCCCCTTTAAGACCGATTGTTTCGGCAGATGGATCAAAAACGCTTCCTATGGCAAAATATGTTGACTTTAAGACGAAACATATATGTAATGACAATAAGCACATATTGAAAGATTCATGGGATTTTTTTGAGATGTATTACATCAGATCTTATGTCAGAAAATCTTATTTTTGTTACAATAGACGTAATAGATCTTTTTTCTTGTATACCCCATGATGAAGGGTTAAGTATGTTCGAAGATATGATTTTTGCTGATAAGAAGCTTACACATTCTGAGAAGGTAGCTATTGTTGAACTAGCTGACATGGTACTCAAATATAATTTTATTCTTTTTAACGGAGAATATTATCAGCAAATACAGGGAGTATCAATGGGTGCAGCATGTGCACCCATATATGCCAACACAGTGTTAGCTAGATGGGAAACATGTGGTGGGACATTTTCGTGGAATTGCATTAAAGCTTTCTAATCATTGCTGGCGTGTACTACTATTCATCTTTTTGGATTTTTTTACTGGATTAAAGGGGAACCATATTCATACAGGCCAATTAGGATTACTGTGGTCTCCAGCAAGCTTGCTTTCTTGTAGGAACATGGGAATCACAGGCATCGGTGGGAAAGCATAAAGAAGTCCCAAGGGCCAATCATGGACAAGTGCATCCCTTGGTGACACCCCGGTGGAGGGAACAGGGCAAAGTTGTTGCTGCATTTGGCAGTGATGGGTGATGCACAGAGATTGCAGCAAGCCTGGCCCCATTTGCGGAAGATCTCTTCCACCACTTTCTGACTGAGGGACCACTCATGTGGCCAAAGAATGGCTCTGCTCAGTTTGTCTGCAATCATGTTGGATTTCCCCAGAATGTGTGTTGCTATGAGAAAGAGGTTGGGGGCCTCTGGCCACTGTCAGGGCTTCTCGACATAAGGGGTATGTTCTGGTTCCCCCTTGTTTGTTTATATACCAGACCACAGACATGTTGTCTGATTGAATTGCTATTGTACCTAGAGGTAGAGAATTCTGAAACGCTTGCCAACACTAGGAGCACCACTCTCACCTCTAGAACATTTACATGCAAAATGGGCCTCATGTTCTTGCCAATTGCCTTGGACTGTATTCCCCAGATAATGCCCACCACCCTATCTGGGATGTATCTGTGGTCACTGTAGCTTGGGGCTGAGGAGGGAGAAAGGGACAGCCTTGAGAGACTATGGGAGAGTTGAGCCACCATTGAAGGTCTCTTTTGCAAGAGTTGGTTAGTATAATCTTGTGCGACACTGGAAGATCCCAAAAAGACCATTGTGTCGAAAGTAGCCACTGGAGGATTTTCATATGTTGTCAAGCTAATGGTATTAGTACAACTGAAGTAGCCATTTTCCCTAGAACCTGTAGGACTAGTTTGGCAGAAGCCTCTCTCTTGTTGATCAGCATCCTTACATAACACTGAAGATAGTGTACTCTTTCTTGAGGAAGCTTTGCTGACATGATTATTGCGTTTATTTGTGCAACTATGAAAAGCAAAGATTGACATGGCTCTAGAGCAGATTTTCATAATTTATGGCGATTCCACAGGATGGACAAAGTTGAAGGGTGTAATCTCAGGCTTTCTGAAGAAGATGCCTGGTCTGGGTGGAGATGAGCCAGTCGTTCAGATATGGAAACAGACAGAATCCTTTTTCTTTCAGGTGAGCTGCTACTACTGCCATGCATTTGCTGAACACACTGGGGACAGTAGTGAGACCAAAGGCCAGAGCTCGAAACTGGAACTGACTGGCTCCTAGCCGGAAGTGTAAAAACATTCTGGATCGCCTGTTCATTAGAATGTGGTAGTACACATTCTGAAGGTCTATGGAGCACATTCAACTGCCTTTTCCCAAGAATGTAAGTATCAACAGTAGTATTACCATCCGGAAAGTACAGTTGTGTACACTTACCATAAATGTAGATGTTCGAGTGTATTCACTGTTGCAGTCATTACATTTGGGTAATCTGCTGGTAGGTTGCCCTCAGTCGGCCTGATTAACAAAGTCTTGGGTCCTGCATCGGTTGCTGTCCCTTCTTCCATGACATCAGGTCGTCAGGGGTATAAAAACATGCAGCCGACGCCATGACATCAGTTTTTCTTGCCCCAGGTGGCAGGTGCCCCCCAAATAGGGAGCCAAATATTTAAGTAATTTAAAAAACACAAAAAAAATACCTCCAAACAAAAGCAAATACACCAAAAAGGCTTTTAAGAATAGTAAAGGAAAGTAGAGGTATAGTAAGAGGAAAACAGGGGGCTGGAGGGAGGGTAACCAAGGCTACAACAGTGAATACACTCGAACATCTACATTTATGGTAAGTGTACACAACTGCACATGTTCTTCGTGTTTCACTGTTGCAGTCATTACATTTGGGTAGATTCCCAAAGCTATTGTTGGGAGGATGGAATGATACAGCATTAGGCCCTGCAGGACAGCAGTGGCAAAGCCAGCTCTGGATTTAGAGAAGAAAGGTAAATGGTAATGTTTGGTGAAAGTATGAACTTAGCTCCAGATAGCAGCTTCTAGAATGTCTCTGGTAGGAACACCTCTGAGAAAGGCTGTAGAAGTAGATGCAGTCCTGGTGGAATGAGATCTGATCCCCTTGGGGATAGTTTTACCATGGTGCATATAGCAGAAATGAATACAATGGCTTATCCATTTGGAAATAGTCTGCTTTGAAATAGCCTTTCCCTCTGCCCCTGCAGCAAATGCCACCAGTAGTTGTTCAGATGTTCTTACAGATTTTGTCCTGTTTAAGTAAAATCTAAGTTGTCTGTGTACACCCAATGAATGCAGAATCCGCTCCCCCTTGTTCTGAGGATTGGGAAAGAAAGTTGGCAAATGAATGGTCTGATTAAGAGCCACACTGGATACAACCTTAGGCATGAAGGATGGACTGGTCCTGAGAGACACCCTGTCCGCATGAAAAATAATGAAAGGCTCCACTACCATAAGAGCCTGTAATTCGGAAATCCTTCTAGCTGAAGTGACTGCTAAAAGGAAGGCTGATTTTCATAAGAGAAATTTTAGGTCTGCAGTAGCAACTGGCTCGAAAGTAGGGTGAGTGAGTTTTTTCAATTCAAAATTGAGGTCCCAGACAGGAGTTGGTGCTCTCCTGGGTGGTGTTAAGTTTTTGGCCTCTCTGAGATACTGCTTTAGCAGAGGATGAGAGAAGAGGGGAGGGTTCTGTGTTGTAATTTGCTGAAATGGCTGGGGCATGGATTTTTATGGAAGAAAAGGACAGGCCCTTGTGAAGCATCTCAGTTAAGTGTTGTAAAACCTGAGGAATATTGGGCACTGCTGTGCTTATTCCTTGTGATCGAGTCCAGGCATAGAATCTTTTCCATTTGTCAGCATACGATTTTCTAGTACTAGGCCTTCTTGCCTCCAAAATGACATCCATCACAGGTTTGCTGAGGGATGCTAAGGGTGAATTTAGATGATTAGCCATGCTGCAAGATTCAAAGTTTGGAGCTGAGTGTGCAGAATTTGGTTGTTCTGCTGAAACAGTAAGGCGCCTGAGGCAGGTGCCACTGTGAAAGGTGTGATACATTGCGCAGGAGTGGGTACCAGTGTTGGCGAGGCCAGTCTGGAGCAATCAAAATCATTTTTGGCTTGTCCTGTTTGACTTTTAGTAGAACTTTGGAGAGCAGAGGCAGAGGGGGAAAAGCATAGACTGATAGTTTTTTTCCAGCTGACGGATAGAGCATCCACTTTCCAAGAGTTCTTGTGCAGAAGTTGTCCAACTGATAGTTCTGGGGTGAGGCAAAAAGATCTATGTCTGGACTCCCCCATTTGCGTGTCAACATGTTGAAAATCTGTGGTTCCAGTTTCCATTCGTGTGGGTCCATGAGATTTCTGCTTAGTTCGTCTGTCAGAGTATTCAGCTTTCCTGGCAGGAATTGAGCTTGTAGCTGTATTTGATAGGTCAAGGCCATGTTCCACAATGCCATGGCTAGTCTACAAAGGGGGTAGGAATGTGTACCCCCTTGCTTGTTTATGTACCACATAACTGTGGTGTTGTCTGTCTTTATCATTAATTGTCCTGGATGAAGGTAGTCCTTGAAGGCTGTCAGTGCATGCTGTACTGCTAGCATCTCTTTTTGATTGATATGAAAGTGCATTTGATTTGGGCTCCATTTGCCCTGAATGCACTTCCCTGCCAGATGAGCCCCTTAAGCATAGTCTGATGCATCTGTAGTTAGGGTTTGGGTGGCAGGGGGTGGAGTGAATGACAGTCCCTTGTTTTGGTGACAGGCCTCTGCCCACCATAGGAACTCTAGCTGCAGGCAAGGTATGATAGGAATCATTGTCTGAAGTAAGTTACCAAATTAATTTGCTTTTCTGGCATAAGGTAAGCCATCCGGGCAGTTGTATTCAAGCTTGCACCCAGGAATGTAATTTTTGAGAGGGTACCAGTTGTGATTTCTTTTCGTTTATGGTGTACCCTAGACAAGTTAGAACCCTTTTTACAAACGCCAGATGTTTTAGAAGAATGTCCTTGTTTTCTGCCTGAATTACACAATCGTCCAGGTATGGATATATTTGAAGAGATGAAAGCGCTTACTATTGGCTTTGGATTCAATAAAGCTACTGATTCTGTAGTGACACTGCGTTTTATTTTGCTTTTATACTTTGGACTTATTTGCCTGCTGCTATTCTGTGGAATATCTGAATATTTCTTTGCCTGCAAAATGCAATTACTGGAGCCAGGCACTTTGTGAAGACCCTGGGCGCAGTAGATAACCAAAGGGCAGTGCAGAGAACCGGTAATGCAAGTAGCCTGCTTTGAAGCAGAGGTATCTTCTTGCAAGATTCCCTGATTGGAATATGCAGGTAAGCCTCTTAAGTCTAGAGTTACCAACCAGGCATCTTTGCCTAGCATAGGAAGTAACTGTTGAAGAGTCAGCATCTTGAATTTTGGAATGTCCAGAAATGTGTTTAGATAAGTCCAGAATTGGACGCCATGATTTGTCTTTTCTGGGTACCAGGAAAAGTCTTGAATAGAAACCTTGTCCCTTTTCCTCTTCTGGTACTAGTTGAACAGCCCCCATGTTCATGAGGGACAGTACTTCTTTCTGGGCCTCTGCCCACTGATTTGGGGGCAGGACTGGCCATCCGTTTGGGATTGGCAATGTGTGGAAATGAAATCTGTATCCCTGGGATACTATATTTTAAACCCACTTGTCCTGGGTTATAATACTATATTTTAAACCCACTTGTCCTGGGTTATAAGCTGCCAGTTTCTTGCATAAAGTGTCAGTTTTCCCCCAGAGGGGCGGCTAAAAGGTAAGTGCTTGTAAGTGTAAAGGGAAGTCATTGAGATGGTTTACCATAGGGGATGTGCCTTGTTGTTTCCCCGATTTGGAGGAGGAGGCACCCCATTGTTTTGTTCTAAAAGTCCCTTGTGACTGAAACCTGGAGCCTTTGGAATGTCTGGATTTGACTTGAGTGGCTCTCGAAGGAACTGGAAAGGACCAGTTCTTGTAGGCCAGTGCCTACTAAATCTTGGAGGTTGCACTTGTAAGAAATATTTCACAGTTTGCATAGATTTAGCTTTATCTTTCATCTTTTTTAGAACTTCTTCTGCCTTATTACCAAAGAGACGGTCCTGTTGTAAAGGAGCATCCAACAATTTTGATTTAACATGATCAGGCAGAGTTTGCTCTGAGCCAAGCATGCCTTCTTAGCACAGACCCAGTTACAGCAGCCCTGCAAGAGGCCTCCAAAGAATCAAAACCACATTGCAAAGTATGTTTTCCAACTTGTTCAGCTGAATGCAGTAAATCCTGTAAATTTTTATTTTCCAAACAGTTAGAAATTAACATTTTCTGTTTAAGCAGTCCCATGATATGCTGTTGATATTTAAGCTTATGAAATTGACAGTTTAAAGCCTTGATTGTCAATGTTGCAGAAGTGTAAACCTTTTTACCCCATCTATCCAGCACTCTGAAATCTCTATCAGAAGGAGTGGGATTTTTAGCCATAGAGACCTTAATGCCCTTGGGACCCGGAGAAATGGCTTCAGGATCTGCAATAGGATTTTTGAAAAGGAATTTGTGGGAGTCAGGAACCCTGTAGTATCTGTCTGGTTTACAAGGAGCTGGAGGCAGAGAATCAGGAGCCATACTAGAGTCTGAAAAAACATCACCAATGTCTAGAACAGGAGGTATAGCCAAAGGCCTATGCTGAGGAAGAAGATGAAAATCTCTAAGTCTCTTTTTAGATTCAGAGAAATCCTGTCTTTCCCAGTGGAAATGTTCCCTTAAGGTATGCAAAGTTTCCCCAAAAGAAAAATCCTCAGGGGGAGAAACAGAAGGAATGGAATCTTCTGCATCAGAGTCCTCAAAAGTAGGTACAGACAAATCCTGTTCATTAGAAGAGTTAGAAGAAATAGAATCCTGTTCAGAAGATTCATAATCAATGTCTTGCCTAGGCCTCTTAGAAGGGGGGGGGGTTGGCTACCCCTGATCAAAGTAATTAAATCTTCAGCCATTTTGATCATTTGTTTTTTTTTAGGCATAGGGTCCTGCACATGTGGCCCAGGCGTCATTTTTTAGACATAGATTTAGATTTTGGCCTTAGTTTTGAAGATGGCGTCTAATATACACATCTGTAGGCCTGAAAACACCTCAGAAGCCGGTGCCTGCACTGCGGCTCAGGACCCATCTAAGGTAGAGACATCTGCGGGTTCCATAACTGAAGCATCTTATGGCATACCGGACTCCGAATAGGTCTCAGTACAGGCCTGTGAATAAGAAGTAGTGGGTATCAGGGGCTGCGAAAACACCTCACTGAGTACCGGCGAACTGGCTTAGGAGAAGCATCATCATCAGTTTTGGACCTCAACAGCCTGTCTCTGTCTTTTTCTTTGCGTTTTTTAGGTATTCCAGTAGTCGGATTGCTAATAGATGACATTTCTGGATAATTAAAGTGTGAGCCAAAATATTTAGAAGCAAAAATATAGACGTTTAATTGTGCGTTGATTAACTTTAGCACAAAACCGACAGCAAGGTATGTTGTGGTCAGGGCCTAGGCAAGGAATACAGTACAAATGAAAATCCTTATGAGGTAATTTGCTTCCCACAAGTAATGCAATTATTAACTTTTACTGACATCGGTAAGGAGCAAGAAAAAGTTTCCCCAATGGCGTACTTAGCTTTTTAATTGAAGACTTCGGTTCTGAAACTCGAAAACGAAAATTTCAGCAGTCAGCCGACCGGCACTTGCGAACTGCTTCTGCTTTGGGCACCGTGCGGCAAGAAAGACTGATGTAATGACGTCGGCTGCATGTTTTATACCCCTGACGACCTAACGTCATGGAAGAAGGGACAGCAACTGACGCAGGACCCAAGACTTTGTTAATCAGGCCGACTGAGGGAAACCTGCCAGCAGATTACCCAAATGTAATGACTGCAACAGTGAAACATGAAGAACATCTTGATCTTTTTCACAGGCTTGCTTGGAATGCTGAGATCCAAGATGGGTCTCCAATCCCCTGTTTTCTTTGGAACCAAAAATCTTAAGTTCTGGATTCTTTCTGGTCTGCAGGGACTTGTTGGATGACACTTTTGTTTAGCAATTTTTGAATTACTGAGATTGCCTGTTCCTTTTGACTGGGTGGAACATCCGGGAATGTGTTTATAGAAGCAGGACAGGGGAAGGGAAGGGAATGACATATTCCCTGGATATTATACTCTGCAGCAATCTGCCATTTGTGATGCTTTGCCAGGTTTCTTGGTGCAAAGACAAACAACCTCAGACTGCCTCCAGAGGCAGGCAATCGGGCACTCCTTCAGGACCGCTGATAGGGCCCTCCAAAGAAAGATTTGCTGGAGCCCTGATTATGTGGGCCTCCTCTGACGCAAGGGTGGCATCTACCATTATTGTTGCCCCCTCTGTCCCTGGGGAACTTTCACCTTGTGCGTCATGGAAAGACCTGTGGGATTTTCTGAACCACATTTTTACACTACTCCTCTGACCCTCTGGAAAAGGTCCAATGGGCACAGAAAAAAACGTACTCCAACGGCAGACAAAGTCTTGCCTTCTTCACACCTGGTGAGCGTTTTCTTCACTTTCGGCCCAAAAAGAGAGGAGCCATCAAAGAGAGCATTAACAAAGGTAGACTTGAAGGGCTAAGTGGAGTCACAAAGGGGCATCCAGGCCTGTATCCGAAGAGCAATACCTGAACCAGCAGCTCTACTCATTCCATCTGTGGTATACGACATGAGCCTCATGGATGAGTTTACACAGAACTGAGGGTGGTGAGCTGAGCATTAACTATCTGCTACTGCATCAGCTACAGCTCCTTGGAGGGAGTCTGAGTTCCTTTAACAGGTCCCTCTCTAGCCTAGTGAAGTGGGTAAGGTCACTGATGAAAACATTCGCTTCCCATATCTATCCATAGTCCTACAGTCTTTATTAGGAGGACGAATAGAGGAGCTGGTCTCAGATAGCTCTTTTTTAGTGGTCGCCACCATGACCATGGCATCAACTGCAACTCCTTTAGTCACAGACCCTTTATCCTTAGAGGCAGTAATGACCTTGTTTGGCCTTCTAGGAGTAGGCTCTATGGAATCTGGGGTCTCCCAAACCTTCCAGAAATTAAGTCCATAAGCTTGTCTGAAGGAGTCGTCACCCAACAGGAGGAAGTGCGAGACCCAAAGGCCTTCAGGTAAACTGACTCCTCAACCAAAGGGGGGGGGGTTGGACTGCCAGTCACCTCTCTGTTTTAATAATTCCAGGATGTCTCCAAAGGAGATATCTTCAGGATGTGACCTTGGGGACACTCCTGCCTCACTGAGGTCAGTGTCTGATGTGATTTGACTCCTCTCAGGAGTCAATGTGCTTCCTCTTGCAAGACCTCTTCCGAAGGAACTCCTCAGTGGGATGTTCTGGAGAGGTTTCAGAACAGGGGGAGTCCCTTGCTGGACATCCTGAGGCCTGGGGTCTCTGCGATCCTGTGGAAGGGTTAAGTGAGAGGACGAAGAAATTGGCCCATAGAGGGAGGAAGATCCAATGAAGGATGTGCCATAGACTTAGTAGGAGTCAAAACCCTTCTCATAATTTTGAAGGCAGACTGCCCCCACCCAGAGGACTCCTCCAGATCTGAGAAAGAGGTTGTTGGAACCAAAGACATCTGCGGAACCAGTGACAGAAGCTCCAAAGCTGAGGTAGGAGCAGAACTCACCCACACGGAAGGCCCAAGAGGCAGTCATTACCAGAGAGATTCGAGCTGGCTCCGAAGATCTGACTGGAAAGTGGTGGCTTTTAGAGGTGTCCTGCTTCGAATGGAGGGGAAACACTCAGAGTGAATGTCTGCTCTGAGGAAACCAATGGTCCTGGAGCCAACATAGACAATCTGGAGATCAGAGTCTTCCGGCTCCGAAACTGAAGGTCGGATCGGAGGAGGAACAGTTACTAGGGAGATGGAATGTCTCTGACCAGATTCCTTTGGGCTCGGATCCAACAGAAGTTTGGCCATGGGTGGAGACTTCAGCAACCTCTGCACAAGCCTATCCACATCTTCATTGGATAAGGTCCTGGTAGACCCAGTAGAAAAAGATGAAAATCTAGATTTAGCTAGTATTGGTGATGGGAGCCAGCAAGTCACTGGTTCAAGTGAAGGCGATCGGTTCCATTGTAGAGTCCCTGTCAGTGCAGAAGACATCGGAAGGGAAGGTTCTGTTGGCTCCAATGTAGTCTTGGATCCAGGAATGACCTTCTGCTCAAAGATACTGGTGGAGTAGAGTCTCAAGGGGTTTTTGGTCTCGGCTCAGATGAAACTTTTGGAGCTGAAGATGGCCTTTCTGAAGTCTTGTCCAGAGATGTTGAGGATTCTAAAGAAATAGCCTCTGAAAAAGGGGTTTAAGAAACATTTTAAAATCAACTTATTCTTGAGCTCCATAAGCGCTCTCTGATTAAAACCATGACATATGGAGCAATTTTCTTGGAGATGAAGAGGCCCCAAGCAATAAACACAAAATGTGAGAATCTCTAAGGGGCATCTTCTTCCCGCATCTTTCACACTTTTTGAAACCTAATGGTTTCCTTTACTGCTTTTGAGACATAGTAACAAACACATGCACACACAAACATGCTGAAGGAGAAATATAAGAAAGGGCAGTGGGAAATACTAAAAGTTTTTTTTTTTTTTTTGGCAGAACACACAAAATTCATCCTCTAACTTAAACGGACAATTAAGAGGAGGGAAAGAAAGGGAAAGAAAATTGTCCTCTAATTAAAACAGACGATGGAGATGACCCTCTAACTTAAACAGGTGGAAACTGGGTAGGGAAGACTCACTCTAGCAAAAAGAAGGTAGACTGAGAAACGAAATGTCTAAGATAATAATAATTAAACAATTAGCAATACTTACTCAGAGTGTAGCTAACAGGAAACTCTTCACTGCATGGTAAATGAGATCTGAGGTTATAGAACAGCTGCATTATGGGTAGGGAAAATGCCCACGAGCTTGGCTGAGAACCTCGAGCTTATGTAAAGGCAGAGACAGATTAGACGGATCGAATCCGACCCATCACTGAGAATAAAGACAAGATTGACAACAACACATCATCTGTTCTCACGATAATTTATGAGACAACTGTACTATATTTTTCATATGGATCATAGCTCAAAACAATTTCTGACATATGGGGCTTCTACATCTACTGTTAGGAATGCCAAGAGTGGACCAAAGCTGGCATGTTTGTCTTGTCAAAATACTCTAAATAAATCCTTGCAAGATTGTGGTCTCAAACTTTGTCTTTCTTGTAAATACTTAGAATAAATGTGGAGAAGACAAAATGTGACTTTACAGAGTGGTGGATGCACAGGCTGTCCTGGTAGAGTGTGTCCTAATGTGGCACTGTACAGCCCTCCCATACTTCTCATAACAAAAGAAGCAATCCATTAGCCACCTGGAGAGGGTTTGCTTTGACACTCGCCTTTCCTGTATACTTTTAGTAACACAAATACAAAAATATACATTTGCACAAAATCACTTACCCTTCCAGAAGGCAGTTAACCTATTCATGTACATCCGAAAGGAGAGAATTTCTTTCTCCTGAATTTTGTAATCATGGAATGAATACCAATAATGGCTAAGAGAAAACTCCATGGCCATCTTGGTCATTAAGGAGGGATTTTGTCCATAAGATGACTTTGTACTTGTGAAAAATGTGAATGGCTCTTTGCATAGTAAAGACCACAATTCTAAGATCCTCTTGGCAGAAATGACGGCCATCAAAGTAGGTCTTCCAGGAAAGGAAATGTAGTGGGACCAATACCACTGATTCAGAAGCCCTAGGGCCAGTTTCTCCAAAACAAAGTTCAATTCTCACGGAGGAAGAACTGCCCTTCTTGAAATGCAAAAGTGTACAATGACAATCTCCACGAGAACTTGCTTCACCACTAACCCATTTAACTGAGGTTGTTGCCTTACCAGCACAGAGAAACAAGATATGCATGCACTAAAGAACATAAAATATGTGATGGGGAAAAAAAAGAATTTATAGTTAAGGCAGAAGTGGAGCTACTGTCATGTGAACAAGCCCCCCCACGCAAAATAGAGAGTCTTTTCAATTTTTCACATTAAGATTTCCTGGTGTTATTCTTCCCGGCCTCTCTAATTATACTAGACACATTAGAGAAAATAGGAGTTTGACAAGAATAAGCGTCAGATCATCCTCCTGCCAAGTCACAGCACTTTTAGCTCTGGGTGCAGCAAGAATTTGGACTGCTTAATAATCAAGTCTAGCTTTTGGGGTAGGAAGCAAGGCAACTCTGTCCCTATCCACAACACCATGAAGAACTAGCATATGCTCATCCAGAATGGGGTTTTCAAAGTTAGTTTAGGGCTCCCTAGATTAAATTTCTACAAAAAGTACAGTTGTGTAAAATCTTACAATATCAGTAGATGTCTTTCTATTCACTGCTGCAATATTCCTTGTATAAGGGCACTCCTGCCAAGGATATCCCAGTGTCTGGCCAGTATATCAAAGCCTTTAGAATTTATAAACATCATACATAATATGCATGCTCCCTGCAGAATGTATTGGGCATAAAGTGATGTACGGATGGAAATACCTCAGGACTGAGGGACCCAGGAGGAACATGTGCATCCAAGAGGAAGAAAAAAAAATAAGAATCCCTGGCCAGGAAGGCAAGAGAAAAAGGAGATGACAGAAGGGGAAGGAGGGCAGGAGTGGAATACTGTAACAGAGAAGACGTGGTCATCTACTGTTATGGTAAGAATTTAGACAACTGTACTATGTCCTTCTATATCACTGCTGCAGTATTCCTTACATAAAGAAGAGTACAAAAGCTCAAGAGGAAACCTGGGAGGAGGAAGGCACTGATGAGCCGTCTATAAATCCATGCAGGATGGTCCTGGCTAAGTCAGCTCTTGCTCTGGAAACAACATTGAACTTGTAATGTCTATAAAGATATGGAGAGAAGTCCAAGTAGCAGGCTCAAGCATGGAATTGGTATCCAGCCATTTGAAAAAGGCACCAGAAAGAAGCATCAGCTCTGGTAGAATAAGAAGTTATGTACTCACCACAATGTTCTATGTGAGTTGCTCATCTCGCCTTCATTCTTACAGATGGCTCTGAGTCGGTCAACTACAAAGCTCGAGGTCTTCAGACATCTCGAGGCCAAGTCCCTATGCCATGATGCACCTTGAGTTACCACAGATCTTGTTTGCTGCCTGTAGTACTACCATATGCCATTCTGTCACTTTATAAGTTAGATACCATAGTAAAGACAAAACAACCATAATAAAACATGAATCTCGGTCCTCGAAAAAAACTTGGAGGGGGTTGGCGGGTGGGAAGTAAGAATGAAGGTGAGATGAACAACTCACATGGAACGTTATGGTGAGTACATAACTTCTTTATGTGAAGTTGTTCTATCTCATCGTTCATTCTTACAGATGGGTAGTGTTCCAAGCACCATCTTCCTTGGGTGGCTCATGGGAGCATGTTTCTCAGGACAGTAGAACCAAAGGAGGCCCTGTCAACTTTATAATGAGTGATAAAGGTATGAGGCTTTGACCAAGTGGCTGCTGCACAAATATTGTCTAATGGTAGCCTAGCTGGAAAAGCAGATGATGTGGACACAGCTCTGGTAGAATGAGTCTTAATTTTATGTTGTAGAGGTAAATTGGCAGCTGAGTAAGTGAAAGTGATGCAATCAGATAACCATTTTGATAGGGCTGTTTTTGCCACAGGCATACCTTTTCTGGAATCTGAAAATGAAACAAAAAGTTGTTCGGATCTTCTGAATTCTTTGGTTCTATCTAGGTAAAATCTGAGCTGTCTGTTAACATCAAGTTTGTGCACAGCATATACTCCAAATTGTTGGTGTGTTTAGGAAAGAACACTGGTAAATCTATAATTTGGTTAAGGTTAGCGTCAGTGCAAACATTAGGTAAGAATAAAGGAGTTGTTCGCAGTGAAACTCTGTCAGCATGAAAAACCAAATACGGAGGTTTTATGCACAAGGCTTGTAGTTCTGATACTCTTCGAGCAGATGTGATGGCCACTAAAAGATAGTCTTCCAAGACAAAAATTTCAAATTGAATGAAGAAGCTGGCTCAAAAGGTGGGAGAATAATGTGTGAGAGCATAAAGTTTAGGTTCCAGGGGGTATAAGGGGATTTAACTGGTGGTCTAAGGTGGAAAGTCCCCTTGAGAAAGTCTTTGGATAGCTTGTGCGACATTATGTTAAAGCCTTCAGTACGAAGATGAAAATTATAGATGGTGGCAAGCTGCACACGAATTTTAGACACCGCTCCTTTGTTGAAAAGCATAGTCAAAAAATCTAATATTGAGGAAATAGAGGCTTGGTAAGGGTCAGTGTTATTCTGAGAAGTCCATATGGAAAATCTCTTCCATTTGCTGAGGTACAACTTCCTAGTAGAGGATTTATGAGAAGATATCAAGATATGTTGTGTTTCGTTTGATAGGTTATGGAATCTGGCTATGCTGGGAATTGGAGCAGCCAAGCTGTCAATTTTAGGGACTGAAGGGAGGGATGAAGAGCCCCCTACGACTGCATCAGAAGGTCTGGAACTGGGTCCAGAATCCAAGGCTCCTCCAACAGATGAGGTCAAAGGAAGGGGAACCACATCTGACGAGGCCAATGAGGGGCTATTTAAATGATGGTCCTTCCCAGGGCTTTGGCTTTCTGTAATACTTTGGGTATCATGGGAATTGGTGGAAATGCATAAAGGAGACCCAGAGGCCAATCGTGTAGGAGTGCTTCCCTTGGGGAATCTCCCGGAGGGTGTGTCAGGGCAAAGTAGCTTCTGTATTTTGTGTTCATGGGGGGTGCAAAAAGATCACAGCAAGGCTGGTCCCATTTGCGGAATATTCTTTCCACTATTTCTTTCTTGAGGGGCCACTCATGACGTAACAAAACTGCCCTGCTCAGTTTGTCTGCAATCACGTTGGATTTCCCTGGGATGTGCGTTGCTATCAGAAAGCACTAGGTGGATGTAGCCCACTGCCACACTCTTAGGGCCTCTCGACAAAGGGGATAGGACCTGGTTCCTCCTTGTTTAAATATCAGACCACGGACATGTTGTCCGTCTGAATCGCAATTGTCCCCAGAGAGAGAGAGAGAGAGTCCTGAAAGTACTGCAATGCCAAGAGTACCACTCATCTCCAGGACATTGATATGCAGATGTGTCTCTTGTTTGGTCCATATGTGCCTTGGGCTGTTCTTCCCTGAAAATGCTCCCCCACCCGATCAAAGCGTCCATGGTCACTGTGGCCGATGGTGAGGGTAGGATACAAGGACGACCTATCATGACTTGGAAAGAGGTCAGCCATCACCAAAGATCCTTTTTGCATGTGTTTGTTAGAATAATGAGATGTGACACTGGGAGCTCTTGATAAGACCATTGTGTGAACAGAAGCCACTGAAGAATTTGCATGTACATATGACACAATAGAATTGCTATTACTGCAGCTGCCATCATATCCAACAATTTTAGTACTTCTGAGGATGGCACCTTGTCTCTGGATATGACATTCAGAATATGCTGATGGAGTATTGATATCCTTTCTAAGGGAAGCTTTAAAATGGTGGTGGTGTCCAAATCTGCTCTGATAAAAACGATATGTTGTGATGGCAACAAGGCAGATTTTTCTGAGTATATGGTAATCCCGAGTTGATTGCAAAGAGCAAGTGTGGTGTCCCTGGCTTGTATATGTTGATGACTGGTGGTGGCGGAGAGGAGCCAATCGTCTGGATATGGAAACACCTGGAACCCCAAATGCCTCAGGTGAGCCGTGACCACTGCCATACATTTGGTGAACACACTGGGGGGCTGTAGTGAGACCAAAGGGCAGGGCTCGAAACTGGTAAAGATTGGCTCCCAGCTGGAAACACAGATGATCCCTGGATGGCCTGGCCATTTTTATGTGGTAGTACACATCCTGGAGATCTATCGAGCGCATCCAATTGCCTTTCCCTAAGAAGGGAAGCATCGACTGTAGCGTGACCATCTGGAACTTCTCTTTCTTGACAGATCTGTTCAGTCTGCCGAGGTCCAAAATAGGTCTCCAGTCCTCCGTCGTTTTTGGAACTAAAAAGTATCTTGAGCAAGTTCCAGATCTTATCAGGTCTACTGGGACTGGTTGGATGACTCTTTTTCTAGCAACCTTAGGACCTCTACTGTTGCTTATTCCCTTGAACTGGGTGGAACGTCAGTAATTTTTGTTATCAAGGGGGGAGGACTGGCGAAGGGAATAAAATATCCTCTGGAAATTATTGCACCCAGTTGGTGGTTTTTTTTGAGCCAGGCATCTGGATACAGAGATAAGCGACCCTCGACTGCCTCCAGAGTATGACAGTTGGGCCACCTTTCAGGAGCACTGGTAGGGCTTCCCAAAGAACTAATCTCTGTCGCCCTGATTTTGTGGAACCCCTCTGCTGCGAGCGTGGCATCTACCATTATTGCTCCCTCCTCTGCCCCTGGAGGGGGGTTCATCACGTATGTTCAAAAAGGCTCCTTGGACTTTTCGGAACCACATCTTTCCTCCCTTTTGACCCTTGGGGTAGGGTCTAGTAGGGGTGGAAAAACGGACTCCGACGGCAGAGTCTTTCCTTCTTGCTCACACCTGGTGAGAGTTTCCTTAACTTTGGGCCCGAAAAGGGAAGAGCCATCAGAAGGGGTGTTGACAAAGGATGACTTAAAGGGCTCTGCAAAGGAACATAAGCGCATCCAGGAGTGTCTCCAAAGAGTGATTACTGTACCCGCTGCTCTACTCATTTCATCAGCTGCATATGAAATCAGAAGCATGGATGAGTTCACTACGGAATTAAGAGTAGCAAGCTGGGATGTAACCTTGTCTGTAGCTCCCTTAGCTACCATACCCTGTAGAGCATCTCCAAGCTTTTTAAGGAGGTCTCTTTGCAGTCTTGTAAAATGTGTGAGGTAGTTCGGTTAACACATGGCAAAAGTCGCTACACTAAACATGCTCTTCCCGTACCTATCCATGATCCTAGAGTCTCTGTTAGGAGGATGGGCAGAGGAAGAAGTTTCTGACAATTGCTTTTTGGTGGCTGCTGCCACCACCATGGCATCAACAGGCACTCCCCTTTGTAAGAAAAGACTTATCCTGAGGGGCAGAAATAAATTTATTGGGCCTCCCAAGGACAGGCTCCATGGTGGGCAGAGACATCCAAGAGGTAGAGGGCTGAGACCCAAAAGCTTTCAGGAGGATAGACATCCTCAGTAGGGTTGGTGGGTCTCCAGTCACCCCTCTGCTTTAAAATTTCCAAGATATCTGCAAATGAGATACCTTCAGAGGGGGGCCGTGGGGACCCTTCTGATTCCTCCAAGTCAGTGTCAGATGTGAGAGACTCCTGCGGGGAGTCTAGATGCTTCCTCTTGCAAATTCTCTTCCTGGGAACCTCATCAGTGGGAGCATCTAGTGAGGTCTCAGAAGAGCAGGGACCACCCAGTGGGGTGTCCTGAGGCTCAGGGTCTCTACGCTTCAAAGAGATCTGTGAGGCAGAAGTAGATACAGGCGCTTTTGGGGAAGAGGAAGTTGGCCCTGAAGTTGTGGATGCCCTGGGGGGCATTACTCTCCTCATGGCTTCAAAGGCACCTCTGCTCCGGTGGGAAGGAACCCCTGAATCCGAAGAAACAGAAGATTCCCTCGGCATCGGGACAGCGTGCTCCGAACCAGAGGTAGGAGCTGAACTCATCCGAGCCGAGACCCCGAGAGGAAAAGTCGGAACTGAAAGATCAGTTCAACTATCCTCCCCGGACCCGAACAGTGAGTGATGGCTCCTAGACTCCTCGATGGGCTCGGAAGAGGTCCAAGTAATCGGAACCGATGGCACTGGAGCAGGCATCAGTTCTAAAGGCTCCACAATAATCAGCTCCAACTCTTACGTCTACAAAGGACCGGTATGTCTCAGAGGAGGAAAAGAAGATGATGGAGGAACAGTTTTCAGTTCCAAAACCACTTGGGTTGGAGCAGATAAAAATTTTGCAAACACCGGTGCCTGTAACAACTTCTGCACCACAAGATCCACATCCAAATCAGATAGGCTTATCGAGGACTGAGAAGAGTGGATCGAGGGTGTCACTGATTGTAGAATAGGTGACTTAAGTACTTCGGAGACTGCTTCCAGGACTGGGGTCTGGCTCTGAAATGCTAAGATGCTCTGCTCCTAAGGCTATGGAGTCAACATTAATGTCTTTTTAGATGTTGTCGGATCTGATGAAGAAGACTTAGAGGATTTAGTAGATTTCGGGGATTTGCCAGTTTTGCCATGGTCGCCCACAGCTTCCTGAAAAGATGATTGTAGTAGCCCTCTATCAATCAGTTTCCTTTTTCTTTCATGCAGAACCCTGCTACTAAAAGAATGGCAGATGGAACAATTCTCTTGTAATTGCAGGGCACCCAAACAGTAGACACAGCTGACATGACTATCAGTCACAGACATCTTCTGTCCACTCTTTGGACATTTTTTTAAAACCAGACTTGAGTGTTTTTTCCTGATCAGCCATAATAATCAGTTTGCTTCTAAAAGTACACCAAAAATAATATATAACGTCACACAGACTAGTGTTCAACAAGTCCAAAAACCACAAGAATTTTAAGATATAAGCAGCTCTTAAAACAAATGCCTCTAAGACACTAACTAGAATCTACTTATTAATAGCTAGACCACACTCTTATAATTACAAACTACTAACTACCTAGTAAACACACTTCAATCCACTAAACACTGTTATTAACACAGCCCTTAAATAAAAACAAATGGGCTCTATAATACTAACTAGAATTTAACTGCTAAAGCTGAAAAAACACACTCTAAAAGGCTCTAAACGTGTGTTAAAACACACTTCTAAACTACAACACTCTGCTTAGGCACACCAGAAAAGGGAAGGGAATAACAAAGGCCTAAAAAACAAAGGCCAACAAGGATATAAAAGGCACTATACGAATACACTAACACCAATATTTTATGTTATAAATTGCAAGAAAAATATTAATAAAGATAAATTTTTCAATACTGGCCCTAGTTGTGAGGAAACCTCCGATATGTTGCAGTGGCAAACTAGATCTGAGGTAACTCAAGGTGCATCATGGGATAGGGACTTGGCCTCAAGCTGTCTGAAGACCTTGAGCTTTGTAGTTGGCCGACTCGCAGCCGAGGATTGGCTCCGAACCCATCTGTAAGAATGAACATCGAGATAGAACAACTTCACATTGAGACTTTACAGAGGCAGAAAGATATTTACCATGAAAAAAAAAAAAGACAAAAAGAAATTACCTTAGAGATCCAGAAAGACATGGTTTGTTAAGAAACTGCCAAACTCAAAGACCTGGGTTGAAAGGAAACAAAAAGTTGTTCAGATTTGCAAATGGCCCTAGTTTTATCCAAATATCTGAGCTGCCTATGCAAATCCAAGGTGTAAAGAACCTTTCATCAAATGATACATTCTCTGCAGGAGAAAAGACAATAAAGACTCTTCATCATCTAAAATCATATCCCAGTAGCAAAATAGGCTGAATTCTCCTCTTCCTATAAAGAGCAACCCATTCTTGTGTTTAAAGAGTTTGGAAGAGGAAGGCAATAAGCAGATCGGCATTGCAACCTGTTACTATGCAAACAACTGCCATTTCTTAAAGTTCCAAATGGTCAGGCTTGATTAGGATGTCTGAATTATGGATGACAACAAGGAAGGATTACTGTGCTCAAGTGCATGCAATTCTTGGGACAAAGATTTAACAGATGTATAAACAGCTCCACTTCAAGAGCTTTCTTAAACGATTTAAAACATTCAGTGGATTTATCTAACCTAGACTCCAGTGCCACTAAAGCCAAGAAAACTACATCATTTTTACTGGACTGCACAGCAAGCTCAGAACAGAGGTTTGATGTCCCTGTGAACAATGACTTCAGGAACACCTGCAAACTGGTATTGAACTTGGGAAGACATGCGTGCAACTGCACATTTGTTTAAATTCACAAGGTTTGGATAGAGACAGCAGTAATACAAGACACCAATAAAAACATCTAATAAACCATATCACTGGTAAGTGATGCCCCTTGGGTCTAACAGATACAAGAGGGGCTTTCTGTTTAACATTCTTTCTAAAGCAGTACCCTCCCTCCTCCTGCTTGTGGCAGAGCTCTTGTTTTGTTTGCCTTCTTAGGGAGATGAAATTCTTCTAATGAAGCTGACAACTGCTTTGAAGCTTGCACTACACCTTCCAATTGTGTGCATCAACCAATTGTTAGAATGGCTTTCTTGTAACACCCACACAAATCTGGCAGTCAGCCAGTATGAGAGACTCTCTATTCAAAACAAACACTTAGAATGTTAATCTTACACTGGATCTGATCTGCATAAGCATGTTGACAACTTCCTTGGAAAGTTAGTCTGCAATGCAAAAATCAGGATACTACACAAAATTAAAAAGTGAGGATAAGAAATGTTCTCCAATGGGGCATTTATCTTTTCACATATTCTGCAAATTCAGAACTTTGGGGACAGAAATGGATGAAGCAACCATGGAATTTCTCACCAAGATACGCACATGCTGCAGCAAAAAATGAAGACAATGATGTGGGACAACTGCCTTCTTATCTCAAATGCAAGAATGCATCCTTATGTTGGGAAGAGTTGGCTCACCTGATGTTGCAGAGCTCTGGGAGTTGATGCATCTGGGTGGAAGTCTAACTGTGGTAAATTCCTCCAAGTCAAGAAATCTAATGCAACAGAGATCCATATGAAAAACTGTAGTTCCCCTTTCTCAAGCCCATGGGATCTTGGAGGTAATATGTCTAGACAATGGGATATGGAGGGGGCAGGATCCCCAAAGCAAAGTAGGCAGCCTCTGCAAAAGCACTTGTAAAACCATTGTTTTTGATAACTTGATGCACCAGTCCAATATGACAGGATGATAGTTTAAAGCAAACACAGCAGACCAAACAAAGTATATACTATATTAATATCTTTAAAAATGATTTCACCTATTCTGCAACATTTCTCCGATTAGCCACACAACTTCTGTCATAGATTTACTATACAATGCTGGTCAAATTTGTTTTTTTTTTTTTTTTCTCTGCACTTTATTTCCTCTCCCTCCAAATCTACTGCTTAAAGAATGCATTTGCCCAAGTTATTTGAGAAAATAAATCAAAGCTGTTTGACCTTCATTTGTTTACCAAAACAATATACAAAACCATCAACAAATGCAACATGAAATGTATACAAAATGGAATAAAAACTTGTGATAACAGCTTGGTTAAGTTTTTCTAAAACTACTACTGAATACTAGCAAACATTTTTGCACTTCAGAATGAAACGGCATAAGCTTCAAATGAAAATAAACTACAGCTGTGCTTTACAACTACAAGATACAAGTAAACTCCATACAACACATACAAAGGTTTGTCCTTACATGAGGCCGCATGCAAATCCTAAGAACAGACAAATTCCAATGATGAACACACTTTGGGCATACTGTAACTAAAAAAAGATGAAGTGACTGGAGTTTCAGGATCTACAGTCATGCATAGGAAAATAAAAATCATGAAGCAATTTGAGGTTTCCCCAAAGCACTCAGAATCAGTAGTTAAGTAAAATCAGCAAGTGAAGCAAAAAAGTTCACTCAGCAGAAATATTAGGAAATGTTTTCTCATTCATTTTGGCATGTAATATTGAACAGGAGTTAAACAACTCTACCTGTATTCTGGGGTTGGAAAGCAGTCTGACCAGCTGTGGGGAAACCAGCTCCAAAATTAATCGATGTACTAGAATTCCCAAATGCATCAAAGTTTGCAAAGTCTGCATTATTCTGGGCTGTAAATTACAAAAATGTTAAATGTTAAGGCTTATGAAACAAAAAGCAATGAAAAATATTAAAATAAATGTACAGATGATGAAATGCATACATGTTTTGCAAAATGTTTTCATAACAGACAATGAGCATGAAACAGGGAAACTGAGAGGAATGAAATGCGAAGCTATGCAAATTTTGGAATGGATGGAAGTCCTTTCTGCTGTAACATATACTTGACTTTAAATGAATTAATGTTCAATGATTTCAAATATATTTTAATTGCAACTTATTGCAAACTATCCTCTTCTCTGGTGGTTAAAAGGAATGCTTCTGCAAGAAATACCACTATAATTAAAAGTCTACCTATAATCATTTTATTGAAAAAATAAGAATAAACAAATAGCACAAACAAAGAAAATAAAACATGATACTTCTGACAAAATCAAAAATGAAAACTATCACTACTAAAATTAGGTGAAGGTACCAAATGTGTCTGCACAGTTGAAAAGAATATTCAGCCACGAGGGAAAACACAGAAATACATATACAAAAATATATGCAATCCTACCTTTTCCATGGTGTCAAAGGCGATACAAGAGCACCTCAAAAAATATTTCATGTACAATGACTCACAAAATATTCAGAAACATAAGTTTAAAAATGCAATCATATTATAAGGAAAAGTCTAGTGCAGGAACAATTATTCTGTTATGCCATTATTCTGAAACATTGTATTTTTTATTTTTCAGAACCAATTTAAATATTTTTTAAACTGCCTTGGAGTGGGAGAGACAACAGAATAAGCTGTTACATACCACAATATATCATTGAACATCAAAACACAATCTAATAAATATTATAAGAAAATGTTAAAAACACATCTACTCAATACTGATTAAAAACTGTATAGAATCTATGTTCTGTAACACACAAGAAAAGTAAATATGGGGGAGCAGAGCAATTTTAAGTATGGTGTATCTACAACAGCAACTAAGTCTAAAAACAGATCACCAGGTTAAAATTTAACAGACTTACTCTCTTACAAATAAATAACGGAACCACAAAACAGGATATCACAAAATTAACAGCCAAATTAACAGTTTACAATGCTGAATAATTGCAAGTACACCAGGTTTTGAATCTGCTGGTAAACTTGAATATCATCACAAATTTCTGTCAATGTTAAAATGTGACTGCTCAAGAAAATTTCACTTATAGAGATCATTTGGTTTTACTGTAAAATGTAACTAATATAAATGTTAGTAACAAAACAAAAACTTCTCTGAAGTAAAGAGGAGTCTACACAGAAGATCATGCTGACAGGTTGTACCTGTTTTATTAAATTTGGATACTGACCTTTGCTAACATGTGCCCTGGGATTCAACAAATTTCTGTGCAAGAATAACTTTTTCTTGCACGGGAAGGACCATTCCCGTGCAGCACGGTAGTGCGCTATGCATATGTATGAAGGCGTGCTGCCGTGCTCTAAAACATACACGGTTCTGTGTGCCAGTGCAGGGGGTGTGTCAGAGACCAGTACTCTCACAATACACACACCCACTGCAGTTGACAGAATAACAGGTTATGCATTAACATGAATGTGCTGAAGGGTATAAAGTCTAAAACACAAATGTCTGTCAGTATTTTCTAACTGCAATCTTTAATGATTTGCCACTAATATGCCCGAAAGCCACAATTCTATGAAAAATGGACAAAAAATATAAGGCAAATATCTGGGCAGTGTGTGACAATCTGTAAAGTTGAGAGGTATGGCGGACACTGTTAGCGTCCATTGAGCATACCTCAAATGCAAAGCCTGCCATATCATCACCATTGTAAAAGCACAGCCCCCCCCACAGATAATGTTGCAGAAATCAGCGTGCATACCCCTACAGTACAAAAATAAAACACAACAGTTTAATTTTTTTTTCAGTCCCCAATAAAGTTTACGTGTAGCTGAGCGGGTGTGCGCATCGCGCAGCTCTGCTCAGCCTGGCTTACACATCATGAGGAGCTAAATATGTATATACTCCAAAACATAGCAATGTGGAAAGAGCGAAGTGGTTAGAGCGTTCGCCTTGCAAATAGTAAATCCTGGTTCGATCCCCAGTAAGCCAAGTAGCATTTTACATGTGAAAGCAGTACATAATTTATTTTTTTAATAATTGGGTAGTAAATAACACATATTTGTTAACCAGAGTAGTGTAGTAAGTCCAGATGTGATCTGCCAGTGTAATAAAGCTGTGAAACCCCCACATAAACACAAGTGCCCCATACAGTACAGTTACACAAGAATAAATGTAATGAAAGCACACTGGGGGGTGTCAGGGAAGGTAAAGAAATTTATATGTCAGGAATGACGAATTAATCCCATACAGGTGGTAGTCCACAAAATAAAACATAAGTATTGCACAGCTATGCTGACTGGGTGTAAGTATTGTGTAAATATGAATCCTAAGCAATGTGTAGCCCAGCTAAGTGGATTTGCCCATTGGTAAGCAGTGCTGAACCTGCTCCTTTAAGCACTGCCAACCTTAGCTAAGCAGGTTTGCCCATAGCTTAGTTTAGATCAGCATATTCAAAACCATCTAATCATGGAAAAGGGCAGGAAATCGGCCGTATTTAAACCTCACAGGCGGGAATACAGCTCATAACTGGTTGTAGCTCCCCACTGTAGGCACTATGGCAGGTGTTGGAGATGCATGCTCCTTTGGGTGCAGCAGTATAGCAGTGGGGCATACAGAACTCCAAGGTCATGGTAGGAATCCATGTTAAAAACCATGACGCGAGACTGCTGCAGGACCAGTACCAGGGCTCCCAATAAAAAGCAGAGGCCTAGGAAAGTCTCGTCCATGACCTCACCAGTGCCACAGGCATCCCTCGGACTGGTGAGCAGGTCCGGCACAACTATGTCAACTTGAAGTGGAGGAAGAGGGAACTCTTGGACCAGTGGGTCCAAGAAGCAAGGCAGAGGGGTGCTGTCCCTGGCATGTGTAAGTATTCATATATCAACAACTATTTATCAAAGTCCAGCCTGTGTATGTGATGGATAGGCATGCATAAATGTTTCTTTATATTCATTATAGCTCCAGCTGAGTGGGCTGCGAACCAGGAAGCCCATGCTAGCAGGTTACAAAAACTATGTTGCGAGGCTGGTGAGTAACAATCTAGCTTGTAGTATTCAGACCAAATAAATATAAAGTAGTAGAATGTCACCTGGCAGTATTAAAAGTGGGTATGGTTTGTACTGAATAAAGCAGACGATATTACAGAAATAGCCTCATATAGGTTATATATAAATAAAACTGTCAATAAAATTCAAAACCCTGGACTGGTTGTGTTTACTCTGGTATGGTATGATTTGAAATGTGTACAGGTTATGCATAGCAACTATAGCTCAAAGAATTAAACAATAGTGTCTCATTTGACAAAGTTATTGCCTCTATAAGACATGAGATTAACTGATATAAAAAATGTCACGCACCAAGATCTCATATCTGAATAGTAATGTTGTGTTGACCACTGTTTTCTACACTGTGCTATGCCAAAAGGTATGTACAGGAATGCATGTATAAGAATGTTGCAATCATACCTCTGATTTGTCCCTGATTTTGACTCAAATTTTAGCTTTGTTCGTCTTAACCCCTCAACACTGGTGCCTTTTGAACAAAAGGTGGTGAATTATACTTAATAAATAATGACAATAATTAAGAGCTGATTTACTTATTTTACTTCAGGAAATGTATACTAATTCACATTCTCTAATTCCGTTAATATCTCAAGTTAATAGAACTAAAATTTAAAAAGTGTCCCTGATTGTCCCCAATTTTTTCGGGATTTGTTCCTGACTGGTTGAGAGCTATGTTACAAGATCAGACTGCACAACAGAGAGAGAATGACAAAGAAATCATTCAAAGAAGAGAGGGCAGTTTCTCAATACCTTCTTCTGATGAAACACACACTTGTCATATTTTTAGCAGAAACAGCCATGGTTAGAATCCCGGGAGTGGTAGTAAGCTATATGCACATTTTCAACTAGTATTTTGTGAAAATGTGTAGAAACAGTCAGGTAGTGTTAACAAACATTCCCTCCACAGGTCTTCCAGGTAAAAGAAGGTATAAAGTAGCTATAAGAAGGCTGTAGTTATACTGTGTCCAACACCCATGGTCCTACCCCCAAGGCTACAAATGACAGCAAGAGAAGTACATACACCAAGTGGTCTCCCCCAAGAAATATTCAAAAGTGTCATGTTGTCACAGCTACTGGTCCCTGCGAACAACAACCAGGTGACTGAAAGAAATCAGGGCAGAGTGTGTCAGTAGCACACACGCACTCAGTATGAGTGCACTTATGTAACCATGACTATGTGAATATGGGTAGAAACAGTCATATAGTATCAACAAACATTCCCTCCACAGGTCTTCCAGGTAAGAGAAAGTATGAAGTAGCTATAAGAAGGCTGTAATTATACTGTGTACAAACATACTACTGCCCAACACAACACAATAGCTGTTGTAATAATACCTGTAGAGTACTGAATAGAGCAATGAAGCTG